>NW_017306946.1:164635-193724 GCF_000935625.1 Nanorana parkeri | reverse complement strand
TGAGACCGGGGAATGTGCAGCTGGAGCGGGTGTGTGATGGGGGCTCTGAGACATGTCCGGCCTCGTCCTCATAGGGCTGCACTGCGGGGACTCACGTGTCTGCTCATCCGCAGAGGAGGCGGCGTCATCAGCATCCTGGGACGGGGACAGCGCAGGGCTGCGGGCCGGAGAGACACACGCGGGCACCTATATATATATAATTTAAAAAATGTGTATTTTTTGTATCCCTGATGAAGGGGGATGTGGTTTCTCCCAAAATACATTGGCTGTTGTTTTGTGGATCATTAAACTGTTTTGAACTCCTTCATGAATTTGGACTGGCGCTCCTTGTGTTGGTTTATGCTCTGATTCACAAAACCCACATGAGTACATCCTTAATGAGAGCAATCTATAAAGTAGAAGTTTTATGGATGTGTTTCTCTGTTTATCACACAACAGCAGGATATTACGTTCTATCTTATACAAGAGCATTGCTGTGTAGATTTGTCTTGAACTCTTGAGACCAATAAAATTGAAGAACCTGTACAGTGTTGGCACTCTTGGAACATCTTCTGTTGCCACACATGTTTGCTCTGATAAATAAAAACACCTTACTCTGCTCTGCTGAAATGTGTTTCGGTGCTTTTTTATCAACAAATAAGTGGATAATACTAAAAAAGGTTCTAGTTGTTGATGAGATAATGTACATGTGATTATTTAATCTACCTGTAGCTGGAAAGTAATAACATAGCATTTATTTAAAAAGAAACTATGTCAACTAGGCTATCAGATATGGAATTCTTGTTTCTTTTGCCACTGACAATTATACATTTATTTCTTGGTTCACTGGAGAAATTATTGTTTTTTTCTGTGTAATAAACAAACCTTTGTTACCTGGAGGTCTGAAAAACATGAATGGTCAGTGGGATACACCAAGCTATTGATTACTTCGTACCCGTCTCTGGGTTATTTATATTATGTGAATTTGGTGCACTTGTTTTCATGATTTTACTTCTTGCTTTTATGTTTACATTTATATGACATTTTTGAGCAAAATTGAAATTCATAACAAAGTTGACGTGTATGTCACCACGTGGTAGATATGCCATCAAGAAATACAGGTGGTGAGATGTCTGTCAACACTCATTGTCTGACTGTACTTTTATGTGCACAGCTTTGTGGGATGTTTGTATGATTGCAAGACAATTTCCCCTCAACTAGAGGGCATTTATTATGGAAGCGTTAGAAACAACTAAATAATTACTATATATTATATGATATACACTGTATAAAAAGAAAGGACTCCCACTACAGGATTTTAAAAAGAAGGCTATAATGTATAATTTTTTTGTGTATATATCTGTTATTTAAGTTACATTTAAGTTATTCTATGCTAGTTTTCTAGAAAAGGTAAGTTTGTACGTGACAGTCACATTTGCCTCCTAAAAAAGATTTGTAGAATTTCCCTCTAGTGATCTGTATGTTAACCCCCTCCCATCCATTTTCCGTACCTAAATGGCCAGATGTGAGCCTTGTAGATGCGGGTGGACGTTTTAAGATGTCCCTCCCCACACCCACTTGTGTGCGGCGCTGTGCGCCACGCACGAGTGGGGAAACTGTCAAAAATGTAAGCAGGCAGCGATGGCTGTCTACATACAAGTGCTCTGGCATCTGTAGAGATGCCTGATGACTTGTATTTTCATAGTCCCCTATGTGACAGCAATAAAGTTTAAAAAGTTTAAAAAAAATGAAAGAAGCAGAAAAAAACAATCGAATCACATATAAATTTTAAAAAAATGATTTTTTTTTTAAAGTCCCCCACCCCCACATACACACACAAGCATGCAACAGGTGGGCCTAGGTGCGAAAAACAACGATTGCGCCCATTGTGCAGCACATGTTACATATCACCACAAACGTCGGAGTAAGAGCAATAATTCCAGGGCCATGAATCACTGATAACACTAAACTGATGAGCGGTAAAAGCATTTTGGGGCATTTGTTGTAGCTTAAAATGGGCTTTCAGGTGCAGTCCAGTGCATTTCAGTGCATTTGCACGCATTTTTAGCGTTTGCATGCATTTTGGTGCGTTCCAGACCAGAAAAAAATTGTGCATGCAGCATTCCAAACAGTGGGCGCACGCGCCCCCCCCCCCCCCCCCCGCACTGGAACGGACTGCACTTGTGTGAACAGAGCCCAGAAATGCGATAGAAATACATTGGGCTGCATTTCTGGTCCAGATGTGGTGTGAACAAGCCCTGAATTGGTGTAGAGATAATTCTAACTTTCACTCACTACATTCTTGCTTCAGGTGGGTACGCTGCCATTTTTCAGAAAGAGATCAGCAATGACAGGCCACATTTCTCTCATGATGTAAAGAAAAATTCCACCTTAAACCTGATTTTTCATAATTTGGTTCCAAATTTCAAATTCACCTTTTAGCTTTGCTATTAATACTAGCATTGCTTAACAGGATAAACTGAGAAGGAACATTTCTTTTGTCCAAATTATGATTTAAAACATCACATAAAGATAAGGAAATAAAATAATTATGCACCACAATTTTTATAGTATGTTGTGTTTTGCATGCCCAGAATTTTCTTTTAACTTTACTTTTTAGAAATGAGATACACTTTTCCTATGTTTAAAACTGAGATACAAAATTACACTACTTTGTCTTGTAAACCAATGCATTGGCATCTGGCTGGCATATAGAAGAACTGCATTCAACATTTCCACAAAATAGCAGTAATTTCCATATTTTTTTTTGCACTTGTTTCCCACATACCCTTCATACTATTTCTTCTATACTACCTAGTACCTCACCAGCTAGCTTCATTACCACTGACAAGTAACTGTGACCAGACCTGGATTACTTGCATAATGCTTCTTCTATGATTAGAAATTTTGATGGCAGTACAGTCCCCAAGAAGCAAAGTATAATTTTATAGTTCACATGATGTAACTGTGTTATGCTTTCATATTTATATAGGAATAGAATGTAAATGTAAGGGCAGCAAGTTGTCGGATGAAACTCTCCTACCAGAGCATTTCTTGTCTCAGGTGGAAAGCTTGGGTGGGCTGCTGATTTGGGTCAAATCTGGGTCTACGCTTGGCCGCTCTTTTCTTTTAGCTCCCATTCTCAAATAACATTAAAATAACCTTCCTCTCAGTTCATTTCCACAGGGGCATCTTTAATACAAACAATCTACTGCATCTTTATTTCACAACACTTGGTATTATTATTATTATATTTATTCTCATTACTTATATATACAAACTTTTCCTAATGAAAAAACGTATCCTAATTCCTTGTGTTATACAAAAATCTCTGTGGTAATCACATATGGGGCAGTGGGAAGTTCCAACTCAGGGAATGCTTCCTGAGCCAAGCCTCTTACTTGGCTTCTTGGTTCTGGTCATATAAATATTTGTTATGCTCCATAACACCAATCTGAATTCATCCAGAATAATACTGTAAATGATTTCTTAGCTTGTTATCTGTATGTGCTGTTTTCATTAAAAAAACTGTGAAAAAAATATTGCATCCTGTTTTCTATGAAAAAGGAAATAGACAAAAGGTGAAAGCATTTTCTCAATAGCCTTGGTAAAACTTAAAGCAGCCAGTAAAATCCCTCTATAATGCCAGGCTGTCTATTATGGTTATTGATTACATCACAACTAATGTCAGCAGCATATTAGTATTTTAGACTTGCTCACTTACTGGATACCTCTCACACTAAACTAATTAGATTTCAGATGTGAGCAGTGGGGGTGGAGGATAGGATTAGAGTAATTCTGTCTCCTTGCATTTGTGCTTGAGTCATGTTATTAATGTAATTGTGTTATGAGAAAAAAAGAACTCTGAATTGAATTACATTTAAAATACCAATATTCATCCACCTCCTTATCCCATTATACAACAAGAACCTGAGGCAGATTACAATGGCCTTATGAGCCACACTGGTCTATTACTGACCTAAGTCTTATAAAATAACTGGCTTAGCTTGTCAGTGTGGTTGTATGTGGTCTAGATGGGATGCAACTTCTGCAGGTCACTCGATGGAGACAAGATAATAATGAAAACCCGCTCTACCTGCTGCTTCTCAATTTTAATTTACATTTTTAATTTAAGACTCTTTCCAGGCAGCAAGTACAGCCATTCAGTAAGCTGTAAATGCTATGCAGTAAATACAACTGTCACAAAGTTTTCTTTAAATCTTGGTGCTAATGGCTGCCAGCTGAACGATCCACTTGCTGTTGCATACTTAAAGTTTTCAACAGTTAAGGTGCCCATACACCTTACAATTATCAGCAGATTTTCTGTGGTCAGATGGAAAAAGTGCAACAGATTGGCTCAGGTGGAGATTACTCCATCCACACAGTTATGTGTAGATGGAGGTATCTGTTGCACTTTTTCCATCTGACCACAGAAAATCTGCAGATAATTGTAAGGTATATGGCCAGCTTTAATCACAGTTTTTCACACAGACTTGAGGGGCTGCTCATCCAAGGCTCTGTGGCTTCCACCACGAACATAGAAAATAAAAGGGAACAGAGCGCCACCTCCGTGTGTAAAATCGTTTATTAGGATAAATAAAACAAGGAATAAATGTACTCACAAGCAAACGTTTTCATCAGGCTTTAACAACAAACAAGAGGCAACACTGTCTGTTAACCCACATGGTATCCCCCCGACTATGTAACACGGTAGCCTCCGGTCATATCACTGTCCACCAGCCGCAGTCAGCCAAGATTGACGCATTTCAGGGGCAAGCCCCCTCCATCAGAATCATAGCTTACTTTCCCTGAGAGTGGGGTATAAGAATGGAAACCGACCAATCAGAGACAAACTCTCCATTATGACTAGTCTTAGAGTGATTGGCTCTACTGCAGTATTACAAGGGATTTGCTATTATATGGTCATATATGCCACCCAATGATCACACAGCCACTGTCTAATTAATGAATCAGCCCGACATTCAATTCCTGTGGAGATTTCAAATGCATGGGGCGATCTTATATTACCCCCACTGGAAGGGATCATTTGTAATTTGCTTGGAGTTCTTCTTTAACCACTTGCTGACCGGGGTATTTACACCCCATTCCTGTCCAGGACATTTTTCAGTATTCAGCGCTGCGGTACTTTGACTGTCATTTATTCCGTCATGCAACACTGTACTGAAATGAATTTTATACCATTTTTGGGGACAGGTAGAGATTTCTTTTGGTGGTATTTAATCACCACTGGGGTTTCTATTTTATTACTATATAATGAAAAAAGTACAGAAAATTTTGGGAAAAAACTGTTTTCCCTAAATTATGTTATGAAAACAATTATTATTATTACCCAAATGTTTGGCAAAATATAAAAGACGGGGTCACGTCAGGTAAAAAGACACCAAACATGTCAAGCTTTAAAATTGCGTGAGCGCCTGCGAACCAGCAAAAACTACCATACCCAAAATTGGCCATAGGCGACGCTTTAAAAGCTTTGACCGCTCATCAGTTTAGTGTTATCAGTGATTGATGGCCCTAAAATGATTGCTCTCACTGCGACGTTCGCGGCGATATGTAACATGTGCGGCGCAATGGATGTAATCGTCATTTCCACACGTGTATGTGGGGGGCGGGGTACTTAAAACATTTTTTTAATTTTTTTTATTACCTTTTATATATGACTTTTAATATTTTTTTTGAAACTAATTCTTTTAAACTTTTTTTTCACTTAGCTTTATTGCTATCACATAGGGGACTAACAAGCCCCCTTTGCGATAGCCAATTTTCAGTGTCAGGTCCTCTTTATGGAGACATCAGGGGTCTTTAAGACCCCTAATGTCACCTAGGGACCCCAGAGAAGCTGATGAAGCAAACACCTGTTTCGCTAGCTTCTCTCCAGTTTCTGTACAGAGGAATGCGGAAGTGATGTAGTACACATAACTTCCTGCATTCCGAAGAGGAGATCAAACGGAGCTTGTGTACTGAGCTCCGTTTGATCCCCGGCCGCAGAGCTGGTCCAGGGCTCGCATCGGGCACAGCGGAGCTCGGGATCGCCAGCAGCACAGCAACGGAGGGGGGCGCACACCCGCAAGCATATTACAAGCGATTGGGCGTCTCTACAGACGCCTGAACGCTTGTATGTAAACCGCCATCGCTGGCTGTTCATATTCCAGGCTGATTTCCCATTTAAAAACGCTGACCCGCATTCAAGATGCTGCTGTCCGGCCGTTTAATTACAACGGCCGGACAGCAGGTGGTTAAAGCAAGAAGGTTCATACAATCGCCTGCAGAATAAGCACACATATCTCAATAGATGGGTAGCAGAAGTGTGCTTCCTGAAGTCTGTAAAGTATAACGTTGTCTCCCTGACTCCTGTGTTACCAATCACATTTAAATAGGCATGTTTGCATTAGAGGTGCACCGAAATGAAAATTTCAAAACCGATTAGAAACCGAAATGAAAAAAATGTCAGGCCGAAATAGAAAAAATTGTTTTTTTTTCTAACATTTTCAAATTTTTTAAACTATTTTATTGTTATTTATTTTTTATAAAGTTTTACATTTTTTGCATTATATTTTTATTTATTTTTAGTAAATATATATTTATTTTTTAACTTTACTGTCGGTGGCTTTGGGGAAATATTAGGGGTCTAAACAGACCCCTGATATTTCCCTTTTAAAATAGAAAAAGAGAATGAAAACAGAGTCCTCAATCTCTTTTTCTGCAGCCCCTGTTATCAATGAACAGGAATCTTCTATACTGAGTGTTCCTGTTCATTTATAACTTGTGGACATAGTGTGTTTACTATATCCACAATCATGAATGAACTGGAGGTGATGTAGATAATGTGATGTTCATAATTGAGGACAGAGTAAACATACTCTGTCCTCAATTATTTACAAACACTCAGCGATCACTGATCGCTGAGTATTTGTACCATCCTGGATCAGCTGTCGGCTGTCACAGGAGGCTGAACGAGCGGTTGACAGCTGACTCCTCCCCCCGCTGGCCGGTCTCCTGTGACAGCATTGAGAGCTGTCTCCACCCACACTGCCGCTCTCCTGATCTGTCACGGGAGGCTGAGCGGTGCGGGTAGGAGAGACACCGGCTGCTCACAGTGCTTTCCACCCATACTGCTCGGCCTCCTGTGACAGTTTCTCTCCTCCCCACTGGGACACAGAGCAGCACCCAGCGGGGAGGAGAGAAATCACAGATGCACCACTATTTCTGCAGAAAAATTGCACTTTTGGCATTTTGCCAAAAGTGCTATTTTCGGCCAATACATTTTGGCGTCCAAAATATCAGTGCATCCCTAGTTTGCATCTGATTGGTGGCTGTAAAAAAAAAATTATTAATGCACACATGCCCATGGGTTTCAGTTTCTAGCAGCTTGGTAACAGTAGAAGGCTGGCAGGCTGCCATGATTGTGCTGCACTACAGAGTAATTGGAAAAGAGCTAATATTTAAGTGCATTTGTTGTGAACTTTGAATATATATAGTATTTCTCCACAGTACCCATAGCTACAGAGCTCTTGCATGTCTACAGAGCGACTAGACATGCAACTACAGAAGCATCATCAGCTGAACTGCTGTATGGCAGACAAGTGTGCACTAAACTACATTTTGTAGATAAGGAACAAAAGAGAGCGCCTCCATAGTGTAAAAATGTTATTTAATAGTAAAAACACGCCGCTAAAAGGCTGTACTTACAACAGTTCGGTAGAATAAAAACCAGTAGAAAAAGGGGAGAGGACGGAACCCCTGGCAGGGAGAATCTGGAGCGATGTAAAACACCAGTAACCTCGATCCCTGTATTGATAAATGGTTTACGCGTTTCTGGGGCACGCCCCCTTCATCAGAACATTTTGTAGATGTACAACTCCCACAGTCCAGTGCTTCTGGAATCATCAGTTGCTAAGACAGTCAAAAATCAGCAATTTAAAAGTAAGGCATATACTGATCATAAATGTGGTGCAAGAAAATTACACTTTAAGCTTGGATCTCTAGTTAAGAAACTTGGCTTATTAAAACAGGGGCAATTCAAATTTTCCAAACCACTTGACAGGTCAAAAAGGACACTACACCAAAGAACTGCCTGATGGCCGTATGTGGAATGCTAGTCATCTTAGGCAGAAGTTTCATTTTATTGGCCGCGAGTCCGGTCAACGAACTTATCCATCCGGCTAGGGTAGATGTGGTGGTCACCTGTATCCTGCGTGGTGCTCGGTGGCAGCTCTAGCCGGTATAAATGCCGATTTGATGGTCCCGATGGTCCGGAGCTCCTCACATGTGCGACTCGCTCTGCAGGCGCCGGAACCGGAAGTCAGAAGTTTCATTTGATGACATTTCCCTATTCCTACTGATAACAACCAAACTGTAGACCAGGAACCCAAAACATGTAGACATAATCAAAGAAACAGGAGGCCTCCTGTTTCTACCAAGGCTAATGCGATATAATTAAAATACATAAGCTGTAATTTATCAAAACTGGAGCAGACCGAATCTGAGGCAGTTGCCCATGGCAACCCGTCAGCTTCTATCTTTCATTTTTAAAGCTTAAGTGAACAAACTGAAAAGTGAAGCTGTATGGTTACTATGGTCAACTACATCAGATTTTGACTACAGTACTCTAGTTTTGATACTTTTCTCCCATAGCTTTGTTTTGTAATGTCATTCTTTAAATTGTTGTTGTCTGTATTTTTCAATACTAAGGACAGACTCTTTTGTACTATGGGCGGAATGTGTGCAGTTCATACCTCCTGGTCTGTATATGTCACTACCTAAAGTTGTTACAGTTGTTTTTATAATATGAACAAGTTAGTACCAGTCCTTGTTCCTTTTATGATATAATCAAAATATGAGGCATACATACAGTATGCCTCATGTGTATTCTGCACAAGGGCGCCCTGGTACATCCATCACAAAATATCAGATTAAAGCAGCAGAGCTCGAAGGAATGAGCTTGTGTGACACAGTGAGATTGACAGATTCATCAAATATCACCTGGATCAACATCTACACTCTCTGGGGGCATATTTATCTTAATGTTTCTATTTTGTTATGTAAAATACCTCAAATACCTTGTTTTGTTTTCATCATATCACAGCAAGAATGATCATGATCTCTGATCATTATCACACATTATATGATTAAAAAACAAATGTAATTAATAATTTAATTTGAGATTTTTAGATGATGGGTAAAAGTAGCAAATATAGCAACGTTAGCACAAGGTTGTGCCATTTGTCACTGTCTCTACAATTGTCTTAAAGAAGAACCCCGGGTTCCAGAAAAATTAACCCTTGAAGTAGGGCTACCCCCTCTCTGCAAGGATTAGCTGCTCATTTTTCTCTATCGGCTGGTGTAGCCCCACTGCAAGGATTCATTTTTGTTATTAAACCTGGAGTTCTTCTTTAAGCAACATTGAGTGCATGGCCTTATCTACATCATTGGGTCAGTGCACAGAGCAACTAGGTGTTTTTTATGACAGGCAGCTTTATGTTGTTCACCTTTTTAAAAACTAGAGTGTAATTTCATTAGCATTTTGGAGAACATAACACTGCTGATTTTACAGTGAAAATCAAGCTCAAATAGATTAAGGTCTCAGTAACACTGTGCATTCTGGCATTCCTGCCACAGGAATGCCAGGTGTCCCTGTTTAGATGCGGCCACTAGAACCCAGTCATTAACTTAAATGGATACGTCGGCCACATCTGAACAGGGACATCTGGCATTTCTGCCACAAGAATCTGTAGGTTCCTGCCGCAGGAATGCCATAATGCACAGTGTGAAAGAGGCCTTACATTATACTCATACATGGAGCTCATACATGTATGGGCATAATAGTCTTACCTAAAAGATTTTTTTTTTACATCACAGACTGTGGTTTAATGCACCTCCAGCTCTTTTACCTCAAAACATGTTAAAAAGGTACTGTAGAAAACTGTTTTTAGGGGGAGGGGAAGGCTGTTGGATGATTAGATCGTCACCTTCTCAAAGACAGTGATACATAAATAGTTAGCACACATTTTTTTCCATCATCAGCAGAAATAGATATCTCATCTCATATAGACTTATTTACATATTATCATAATATTGTAAACCAGATTGGGACAAGGAAAACAAGGGAATGTTCTTTTTAACAGTGGTAACCCTAGAACAGGCATTGGATCCCGTCATCTAAGTCGTGATCCGCTCCGGCTGCGGCGTCTCAGTATACCGCGAGCAGTAGCTCGCGGTATACTGAGCTTAGGGTAACGGGAGGACGCTAGTTTGTGTCCTCCCGTTACCCTAAGGAGAACTATGGGGAAAAACACTGACCCCATAGTTCTCCTTTAAGGAAACATGTTCTATGCTGTCAGGCTCCAGTGATAGAAATCCTGCCCTGCATATGTGATTATGTAACTAAATAAGCTTTATTCTCTGCTGTTTCAAAAAAAGGAATATAAAACGTAACCTCCATAGAAGACCATAGTATGAAAATGCTCAATGCTCAATGCTCATTTTCACACTGCAGTCTGGATTGCAGGAAAGAACATGCTCAATAGATGACTGAGTGTATTTTAAGAAACTTACTAATACTTAGCCAAACATAGTATCTGCTTGATGTTTTCTATAATAGTTTTGCATATAGAGCATATTTTTTTAAACAAAATAGTGATTTTGCAGAAAAAGAGCAAGTCATTCTAGGCATTTTAAAATTAATAAAAAAAAACCTTTTCTACAGCTCTGAAAATGTTTGCCGAGTGCTGCATTTATTCAATATGTGATGCATATTTTAAGGCTTGTGGACACAAAAGTCAACCATAGAGGATCATACATTTCTACATGAACCATCAATACCAAATTGATAGGAAGTAAAAGCCGATACACTGAAAGAGTACTTTACTCTGTTTAGAATGTATGAGGCCAAAAGGCAATGTACAATAATCTAATCTATTCCAATTTTAACCACAATGGAAAACCAACCACTATATAAGTAGAGGTTTTTCCAAAATGTATTGATATGTGATACGCTGATTTTGCAAAGAGCAATTTGTTCTGCTTCCTTCAGTGGTAAAGTAATTTCTATTATTTCCTGCACCGGAAGCTGTTGCACATTAGTTAACATTATTAAAGTTCCCTAAGGCATGTTGGTAAAGCATTAGCAGTAATGCTAAATCTGGATAATTCATTTTTATAATACATTCCTAGAATGTTTTCTGTTACCAGTAGACCCAGAGCAAAGATAAAAATCATTGTGTCCTCCTGTTAAAATACAACAGGCATTTGCATATTAGTAGGTGTGTATCAATTTTATTAATAGAGTAGAACAAACATGTTATTCAATACAAATTATGTTGTAACTTTTTTCTTGGATTTTTAAACAATCATAGCTAAGAGAAGCCCCAGAAATATGTAATGATTTTTCCTAGGATTTTTACTTGCTGTTCAGAGCAAGTGTCCTTTTTAAAACAGGGTGTCACAGGGTGAGGGCTTATATATAAGGTGCTTGTGTCAGGGACCCAGGGGGGCCGTTCCTCACCAGGCTCACCGGCGCGGGCATGCGCGAGTCGCGCACCGGGTGCGCGGTACGCTAGCCGCACGCGCATGCCCGGAAGCGCTGTTGCAATGTCCCGTGCCAAATGTAGAATGTGCTCTGATTTGGGGGTGCCTTAAATTACTGATGAACAACTGAATCTTAAATAAGTGTCGGGTTTATTTACAAATAGGGATATACATACATATTACAATTAAGGGAATTTGAAAGGATATTGAAGGAATTGAGGATAGGAATTGAGGGTAAGGATCCTACAGCTAGCTACACCATTCTCTCTCTCTCATTCACACATGCCATGGGTTTTTCTCTGTTCTCCGGAAACGCCTCTCCAGCAGGTCTCAGCGAATCACATTCTTGATTGCAGAGTTCAGAAAAACTTGTCTTGTCCAAAGGTCTTGCTGGTCAGCTAGATTAGTGTCACACAGGAAGAAGGTTCCATCATATGCCCCTGCCCCCATCCCAGCATATATGCATTGCTGACACAGGTGTGGGCAGTAAATAGCAGCGGGGGTCGGGCTTGCCCCAGGACATGACCGTCCTGGCAGATCTTCATTCCTCAGTGTCCAGCCCCAAGAACCCTTTGATGGTCCTCATTTACATATCAGCCACCTGCTGATTCCATTCGAGATATCAAGGAACCTTCCATCAAAGCTGTATCATAGATGTCAATGTTATCGATTCCAACAAGCGCGCGCGTAGTGCACCTGCGCCATCCCACAATCCAGGTGCTACTCAGGCTGGGGGAGGACTCCAGCTTTCACCGCCCTCGGCCTTGCAATTGTCTCCTGACTGGGGAAGCTTCCTGGTTGCCCTGGCAGCCAGGGGGCGGTCCTGGGTTCCCTGTGTATATAAAGCTGGTCAGAGCCTTGACTCATTGCTGAGTTATTCTACCTCATGGTGAACACCCAGCTCCCTCCTGTGAACCTGTTTTTTGATCTGACTTCCCGGCTATCGACCCTTTCGCCTGACCCTTCACCTACGACTCTTGCTGCCTGCCACGACCCGGAACTGGACTTGACCACTCTATTTGGATTACCCTTTTGTACTGCGATTTTGGACTTACTTCGTCCCTGCCAAGGGGTTCCACTCCCAGCCCGTCTTCTCGGCCTGACAGCTTGTGACAATAATATCACCACTGATTCAAACAGAACAGAGGTCAGCATCTGCTTGGGGATATAAGCCTTTACAGAAAATATTTAGTTTAGAAACAATGATAAACCATCATGAATCTGAATGAATATGCTTCTTCTTAATTTGTTTTATTTTGAAAAATATTTATTTATGAAGAATTGGGGATTAGCTTCAAGACAAATCTACTTATTTAAATGATTAGAATTATTGTTATTATTACTATTATTATATGAAAGAAGTCACATGACGAAACATGTAGGGGGGTAGACATAACCTGACATCACCAACAGGAAATTAACGAGAATTTTGTTTAGAGAATCATATCCCTGTGATTGAATCTACTGTTGACCTATCACTATAAAACATCCAGCTTATTATCCCCATGCTGTTATTATGCCTGTGATTTGCCACAGTCCGTTACATGTGTTGTACTTACACCCCTTAATTTGCCATAACAGGTTGTGCTTTATCCCATACAGTATCACAGCACACATTGCACGCCACTTTTAACCTTGCCAATTTTACCCCCTTCTCCTAATTCAGTTCACTTCTCCTGCCTTCTCCAAACTCTTCACCATTTTGTGAATAACCCCTTAAGTGTGGCACTATGTTTACATTCTTGGGGAATATACAGGGTCATGTAAAGATATAGGGGTAGACTAAATAAACCTGGTCAAATGTTGTCAGAGATAATAAAGATTTTTTTACAGGTTTATACAAACATATTTTTTATGCTTATTGATATAGACGTATATCACTTTTATTCACCCAGATACCAATTTGTATAAGTGTATTGTATATTTGAGTTGAGGTGAAAGAAATGTTATATAATTAAAAGTAATGGCCCACACCAGATGCACCATGTACATAGCTTATTGTACCAATGTTGCCTTTTTATAAGCTGTGCCCTGAACACAAGTAGCAACAGGAAACCAAAAATAACCATATGGTGCACTCATGGTATTTAATTTTCACAACACAGCTATTAACAATAATGTCTGGAAACCCATTATCTTTTTACTCATGGAGCAATGGTGTTTTTGTGACAAAAGAAGGTGTCAAGGTAATAACAATGGAGAAATCTATAAAACAGGCAGTTAAAAATGCAGTTGCATGAATGGTGAAGCAACACAATTGTAAAGTGTAAAATTTAGTATTTTTCCATCTAATGCTGCTTTCCTTAACATGACTGTATTGTAAATGTATTTGTTTCTTGGCAGAAGCACCAAAGTGTTTATTTGAGGGCTTTTGGAAAGGGTGCTGCTTTATTTTATGATATATATGAATTTATTCAGTTTTCTTTTTCATTTTTTTTTCTCAGTCAAGTGAGATTCTGATGACTTTGCTACACTTCATTTATTTTCTGTAAGTGACAGCGACTTCTATTATATACAGCTTGTGAATTACAATGCCTAAAGCAGGCTACCAAAATGGAGCTATACTGGGAACAGCAGAGCAGCATTACTAGCTGCTATTGCTGTATTTGTAAAATGATCACAATGGAAATATAGTATGGTGAAGGTCAGAGTGATCTATATGGTTTTAAAATGTTTAACATGTTTTCAATGTTAGTAGAAGCTAGAATAAAAATTAGATATTAATGGGGATTTCCAGTAAAAATAAAAAAATCTGCATCTGCTGCGGTGAGTGTTGGTAGGTTATTGTTAGTGATTACAATTTCGGTGTGCTGAATTTGAGAGCAATTTGTGTTAATAAAAATTCAAACCAGAAAAACAGTCAAAATAAAATGATGATCATACCCAAAAACTGTAAGCTACCATTATGAAGTGAACGCCAAATTTCAATGGAACCCCTAAATTTAACCCTTCAACTCATATTTTGGCTTAACCCCAAACCTACACTTAAACCTGAACCTAAGCCCTAATAATTTTTTTATCAATTCCTTCACTTTTAAAATACATGTGCTAAACTAAACCTTATCTTTTGCCCTGAAGCTAACAATTAAAAAAAATAGCTTAATCCTTCACCTAAAGATACACCCAAATCTAACACTTAATGCTCTATTGCAGTGTTCTCATTTCATAGAAATTAGGTCAGCTTGGTTCAGAAAGCAAATGTTCTATATTACTGTTTATTCTTCTTATATTTCCTCCCCAGCCCCAGCAGAAAACTCCTATGTCCAGCAAAAGTGTGCAACTTAAATCATATCTCAACTTAAAACCAAACAAATACTACATTGCAATCCTTAAATGTAGAGGCTGCATATTTTTCTTTTTTTTGGGACTTTTTAAATCTTATTTTCACTTGGCGATTCAGCCAGTATGTCTGTTATTTTTCAACTTTCTTTGGTTGTCCAGCAAAAGTGGCAGTTAGAAATTTGAGATAGACCATGTAACACTGACAGGGGTGCTAACAATTGTTAGCCTTTATTCATTTATGTACAACCTTTATCACAAAAAAACTGTTGCTATATCAGTTTATATAAGTTTAAAAAGTATTAACTGGAGTTGGGATTTGATTTGTTAGTTAAGTCCATTTTAATTTGCTAGTCCATCTAACACTACCCTGTCCACAGGTTAACAATGTTTCTGTCCAAGGATGGCTCCATTGCTCCTCCGGAGAGTGGGACCACCATAAGACAGTTACTGGCTGGAAATGTAGGGGAAAAAAAGCTTAAAATAGCTAATGCAGCCACCACATTTATTAAATGGTAGGCTGCAATTTTTTACAATTTTGTTTATCATGTACCTGACTGGAGACTCAGCTGAGAAGGGGGCTGCCCATGCACCTCTTGTCCCACACCTCTGGAATTAGTGACAGGGGATGTAAGGACAGAGCGGAGCACAGGTGTTGATACTGGTGGCTGGCTGATTCTTGAGGAGGCGCTTGGGTGCATTGGACCAGCTGGTGAATCGGCAGGACCGAGATGACACTGGGACCTCTTGAACCAGAGCAGGCATTGGGTATGAGGCCAAGGATGCACTGGCAGGAGGTAATTGCTCAGGATGCTGATGGAGCGATCCATTAAGTGGCAGACCAGGAGGGAAGTCAGGTTCAAGCCGAGGTCATACACAGGGAGCCGAATCTTGAGATGCTGAATCAAAGATCAGGAGCAGGGTCAGGAAACCTAAGCCAGGATCATACACAGAAGATCAGAGAGCAGGTGTACCAAATCAGGAGGAGGAGGCAAAGTCAAATGGTCACAAGCCGGGTTCATACACAGGACGTCAGGATACAAGAACAGAATACAGGGCGCACAGGGACAACTTGAAGACCACTCAGCAACTTGGTAATGGCTTCATGTCTGTTTAAAAAGGATAGTGTGCCCGCTAATAAGCGTGCACCTGTGCGCTAACGACCATGTTTCTGTACGCTCACGTATGTGCGCTATTGCGCATAAACATTCCTGTAGGCGTGCATTCACGTGCTAAAGCGCGTTTTCCAGGAACTTTGGGCAATGGATTGAATACTTGTGTGTGTGCACGTTTTCGAGAAGGAGTCCATCTGCAGGTAAGTCTCTTACACCACTGTACACTGTGTTACAAACACTGCAATCACCAGAGCCCATGCTCCCTCCTCATTGTAATACTGTAGTGGTGACAAGACAGGGTGTTTGTCAGACCACTCTACAGTGACCATTGATCTAACACAATGTGCATCATATTAATCACAATGAAAAGAAATTGAAAATGAAAGGAAATTTATTTGTGCCACAATGAACAATACAAAAAAATCAGTAGCAAAAACTGTCTGAACTATCAAATAAAAAAAATAATGACTTCCTATGATGCAACACTGAATTCTACAAGTGCGTGTTACATAGTATTTGAGGTTGAATAAAGACATTAGTCCATCAAGTCCAACCTATTAGGATCTCATTCTAGGAGTACCCGTACCCCTGTATATTACGGTCCCTTAAGAAATCGTCCAAAAGTTTCTTGAACAATTCCACATTATTTGCTGAAATCACCGCCTGTGGCAGTGAGTTCCAGACCCTAACTGATCTTACTGTGAAGAACCCCCTTCGCACCTTGTGCTGGAATTTTTTTTCCACCAATTTTAGGTTATGGCCTCTAGTTTTTGTAACGGAGTTAATTTTAAACAGTTTATCGCTAATGTTGCTACCACCATTAAACATTTTGTACATGGAAATCATATCCCCCCTTAATCTCCTCACCTCTAATGTGAACATGTTTAAATTTAGTAGCCTCGTCTCGTAGCTCTGGTCCTCCATACCCCTAATTAGTTTGGTTGCCCTTCGCTGGACTTTTTCCAACTCAAGGACATCTTTTCTTAGTACTGGTGACCAGAACTGGACCGCGTACTCCAGATGAGGTCGAACCAATGATCTATAAAGTGGCAAAATTATAGACTTGTCCCTGCAATACATCCCCTTTTTAATACAGGACAAGACCCTGCTAGCTTTGTTTACAGCAGCCTGGCACTGCAAACTACCTTTCAGTTTGTGGTCTACAATGACCCCCAAATCCTTCTCCATTTCTGACTTCCCCAGCGGCATACCCATAATTGTATAACCCATTTGTTTATTTTTAATTCCAAAGTGCATTACTTTGCATTTATCGACATTAAACCTCATCTGCCACATTAATGCCCACTCCCCTATTTTATCCAGGTCCTCCTGTAATGTTATAATGTCTAAGTCCGTGTCTATTACCCTCCCTATTTTGGTGTCATCCGCAAACACGGAAATATCGCTGTTAACACCCTCCCCGATGTCATTAATAAATAAGTTGAACAATATGGGACCCAGCACAGAACCCTGAGGCACACCGCTCATTACACTAGCCCAGTCTGAAAAGGTGCCATTTACAGATACCCTCTGGACACGTTCCCGTAGCCAGTTCTCTATCCACGTACACACCACCTCATCTATGCCCATAGCCCTCAGCTTGTGTAGCAAGCGTTTGTGTGGTACCGTATCAAAAGCCTTTGAGAAATCCAGATATACCACATCCACCGGCTTACCTCCGTCCATATCTCTACTTACCCCCTCATAAAAAGTTAGCAAGTTAGTTAGGCAGGAACGGTCTTTCCTGAACCCGTGCTGATTGTCATTAACTATCCCGTTTTCCTGAACAAATTCTACCAGATAATCCTTTATTATGCCCTCTAGCATTTTACAAACTACCGATGTTAGACTGACCGGCCTATAGTTCCCAGGTTGGCACCTTGCCCCCTTTTTGAATATTGGGACTACCGTAGCCCTCCGCCAATCACTGGGGATCCTACCAGTCATTAAGGAGTCCTTAAAAATGAGGATTAATGGTCTAGTTATAACCTGGCTTAATTCCTTAAGTACCTTGGGGTGCAGGTTATCCGGACCCACTGCTTTGTTTGCATTGAGCATTTTAAGTCTTTGTTGTATCCCGGTTTCTGTCAACCACTGGGGTATATTTTGAGTTAAACTGGGAGTTTTATCATGTGTATCAAACCCGTTTCCCTCCCGAGTGTATACTGAGGAGAAAAAAGCGTTCAGCGCCTCGGCCCTCTCCTTGTCGTTTGTGACTAGCTTCCCGCTTCCATCCTTTATTGGGCCTATCTGCTCCTTTCTCACCTTTTTACTGTTAATATATTGGTAAAATGTTTTGGGGTTCTTTTTACTATCTGCGGCGATATGCTTTTCGCACTCAGCACTTCGCACTTATGTTGCAGATAAGAAGACGTGTGATTGAAACTGATGATGGACTGGATTATGAGGGTACCACTATGTTTGGTAAATTATGTTTGGGAAATGGAAATGTTTATCTTTAAGGGATTTGTAACCTTTTTTTTATGCATGGAAGAATGACAGTGTCACTGCAAAGCCCCCTGACCAACGTTTACTTGCCCTGCTATCACTATAATGCTGCTCTTTCCCCTTCTGGTGCTGACTACAATACCTGGCACATTTGGGTATGCAACCTCCTCTGCTGTGATGGTGCTGGGGTCTAGCAGTCAATCCCTAAGCCCAAGCACTGTCATCTTAGCGGGAGAGTGACGTCACTGATCGACGGGGCCACCAAGACCAGTCATCCCAGTATCAGGAGCAGAGAGGAGGCAAGGTAGCAATGGTAAAGCGAGTAAAGGGGGGTTGCAGAGACTTTTAGTTTACACTGCATGGGGAAGGTGATAGTGTGTCTCCAATTACAGAAATTGTTATACTTATATAATTAAGCTGCTTAAGTGGGATCATAGAATATGAAAATAAACAATTCACATAAGGACAAAAGCCATACAACTCTAATTTTTCTGGAGAAAAGAACTTATTCATCAAAATATGACACACGCATACTGCAAATTTCAATATACATTACATATGTACTACCTTCAAACACAGCTGTATCTGCATTTACATTTATGATGTCAAGCAAAAACAATCTACAGCTATAACAAAAGAATGTTCAATTTCAGTGTTGATGGACTTCATGATAATTCATGAGTTGCTGGTTTTTGCTTTAGCAGAATATCTGAATGTAAAGAATCATATATTATACGTGCACATTTTTTCAATCTGCACAAAATCATGCTTTGTATGAGGCACAATTCCCTGAGTTCCTGAATAGTATAGGAAATAAATTGAATTTTGTGATTTTTGTTCACTTCAGTGCAACAACCTAAGAGATTATACCTTCAAAAACAAGTTAGCAATTGCAGCTCCCATATTTCTATAATTGTGGTTCCTTTGAAAACATATATTCACTGTGACACAAACAATCCTATACAATAAGGCACGTTGCAAAGTTTAGTAACTCGGATGTGTGATAGTAATGGGGTCTGGGCACCCCACAGCTAATTAGGAAACCCCTTGTCCCCTAAGTTTGTTGAAATTCATCACTTATCACAGTTATAGTTAAATTAGACTGCCCATTAAGCAGATGTGTTTAATTTCTGTTTAGACAGTCTGCAAATTCAAAAGCAACAGAGATGCTTATCAGACCTGTGTTATAGCTTTTTATGGCTGTATATGGCTGAGTAATGGTTTTATGCCGGGGTATCATAAAGCACTAAGTAAGCTACAACACTAATAATTATCACTTGAGAGGGGTAATGTGTTAAATATACACATTACCCCTTCTGATGGAGACATACACCACGGGTATGTCAAGTCTGGTATCTCTACAAAGCTAATTTCATAATGCACAATGATCTGTGGTTTATCAGATGGTAACGTGGGTGCATGATATATGGCTACTTTTATGAGACTGACATTATGGGAGGGGCCATAAACCTTCAGCCCTCCTGTTGCAGCCCCTTTGAGCTTTTATGATTGGATGGGAGGGCTGGCTCAGTGAAATCCTCTAGAGGCCCACAAAAAATTTGCTGCACAAGGCAGCTGTCATCTCTTGCTTAACATTAAGAAAGAGCTCTCATTTAACATCATGAACCAAACCTTTGCCAAAGTCTTACTTTGAGAGAGTCAGTCCCAGATCCATTTTCTGCTTCATCAACTGGACTCATATAACTCAGGAGTTTGCTAAGTACTTTCATTCTTATTTCCTTTTTGTTTTACTGATGTGTTATTTGTCAATTTATATTTAACATCTTTTTCTGCATATTTTTTTTGCACCTTTTCTTTTATTAAAAACGATCTTTTAAAATTGTTACACTTATCTCTACACTCTAAATAAGAACTTAAAGTATCCTTGTCTTGTGAAGAATGCTACCATATTGTAAAACCTGTTATATTACTGTCTGAAGGGACAGTGTACATCTCAGGCATTGCTTAAGTTTTTTAATTGTCACAGCATTTGCTGGGAACTGTGCATGTTTCCAATAAAACATGTGGTGGCATCTATTATTTTGTTTAAAGGGTTAATTGTCAAGTCAACCAACGACAGTGATGATCGAGCTCAGTCTGCTGGCCTTAGATTGTTGTCCTGCGAGCTGCAAAAACGCCTGTACAGGGTCAGGTTGAGAGTGGTATGGTCTTGTCTTGGCGATGGCATGGTAGGATCAGAACTGCGTATCTTCATGTAACAGTGACAGTACAGTGGTATCGGACCTTCTGTTCCATCACAGGAGGTATCCGAAAAAAAGAATGTACTTTTTAGGAGTGATCTGATGTTCATAAAAATAAATCTTATTGACTGCTACAGGTTACTGCATTTTACATGCTAGCTTTATGCTTGCCATATAAATGACAATTTTAGAAACATTTATTTACATAAACAAATAATTACAACCTATCAGTTGCTGTTTTTATCTGAACCTTTACATGATTGAAACTATTAATGATAGGTTGGGTTTATCCATTCAGTAGTTAGTTTGACTAAAAATGGATGACAAGGATTAAAAGAGGTTGAAAGTGTCTGAAAATTGAGATGTGTATAGCCAGTACAGTCTTTGTTCTGCTCAAAAAGAGCACCACAGTGTAGCAGCAGATCAAAAATAGAAAAAAGCCAGGGGTGTATGGCTATCAGGCCAATCAATACAGAGAAAGCTAGGCAAATAGAGCCAATTCACTGCCTAACAATTAGGAAACCCCCCAAGCAGTGCTGTTGCCAGCAGTGGGGGTCATGGCCACTGACACTCTGGCTGAGCAATAGAAGGCAGCTTAGTGGCAAGCTAGGGAGTACATGTGTGAACATATCAGTAGTTAAGGTTTCTTATTGTAATTAATCCTAGCCGCTGAAATACAGTTATGTGAAAGTGCACCCTCTTTGAATTCTATGGCTTTTAAGTATCAGGACACAATAAAAACCATCTGGTCCTAAGCAAGTCTTAAAATTACTTGTAACCCTAAACGAACAACAATGCTTGACATATTACAACGTGTCATTATTCATTTCACAAACATAAAGCCAAAATGGAAAAACCATGTGTGAAAAACGAAGTACACCCTTACTGCGTCCATAGGACTTAAGAAGCTACTGTAAGTAGCAGCCAGGTGCTGCTGATCAAATGCCTTTGATTAACTGATTATTAGCAAGTGTGATCACCTCTACAAAAGCCGAAGTTTTAGCAGTTTGCTGTTCTGGAGCATTCAGGTGTATCTTAGCACAATGCCAAGGAGGCAAGACATCAGCAATGGTCTTAGAAAAGCAATTGTTGCTGCCCATCAGTCTGGAAGGAAATTGGTCAATTTCCAAATAATTTAAAGTCCATCATTCTACAGTGAGGAAAATTAATCACAAGTGGAAAACATTCAAGACAGTTGCCAATCTTCCCAGTAGCGGACGTCCCAGCATATTGCCCCTAAGGTCAGACCGTGCAATGCTCAGAGAAATTGCGAAAAACCCAAGAGTTACATCTACGACTTTAAAGGCCTCAGTTAACATGTTAAATGTTAAAGTTCATGACAGTACAATTAGAAAAAGACTTAACAAGTATGGTTTGTTTAAAAAGGGTTGCCAGGAGAAAGCCTTTCTCTCTAAAAAGAACATGGCAGCATAGCTTAGGTTTGCAAGGTTGCATCTGGAAAAACCACAACACTTCTTGAACAATGTCCTTTAGACTGTTGAGACTTTGGAGACTGTTGAGACGGTTGAGGAGATGTTTAATCATAATGCCCAGCGCCACATTTGGTGAAAACCAAACGCAGAATATCAGCACAAACACCTTATACCAATTGTGAAGCACGGTGGTGGAGGGGTGATGATTTGGGCTTGTTTTACAGCCACTGGACCTGGACACCTTGCACTCTTTGACTCAGCCATGAACTCCTCTGCATATCAAAACATTTGAGAGTCAAATGTGAGGCCATCTGTCCGACAGCTAAAGCTTGGCCAAAATTGGGTCATGCAACAGGACAATGATCCCAAGCACACCAGCAAATCTACAACAGAATGGCTGAAAAATGGCTTAGGCAAAGTCAAGATCTCAACCCAATTGAAATGCTGTAGCGGGACCTTGCAAGAGCTGTGCGGAAACACATGCTTGCAAATCTCAATGAACTGAAGCATCATTGTAAAGAAGAGCGGGCCAAGGTTCCTCCACAATGATGTGATTGACTGATAAACTCATGCATAAAACAATTACTTCAAGTTTTTGCTGCTAACGGTGGTTCTACAAGCTGTTGCATCATAAGGTGTACTTATTTTTTCACACATTGCTTTACCATTTTGGCTTTGTTTGCAAAATAAATGCCATAGGTGAAATGTTCTTCTCACATGCTTGGTTAACAGTGCAAATGAAATATTAGGTACATGACCTTCATTTCTGAGAAGCAAATGTATTGTACACCAACAATGTCAAACATTATATGATAGACTTTTCATTTCTTCATTATTTCCCATTATTAATTTAAAATGTTATATTCACTTGTTGCAGTGTCACATTTAATGTATTATCTTCTGCACAAAACAATCTAAGAAACAAGTAAAAGAATATATGAATATTATTTGAGTAGGATATGCCTAAAGGTCATAAAATATCACATTATGATTACATTCACAAGCCTGCTGAAATCCAAAGTTAAAGGTCACCTGTAAATTAGTATGCATGACATTCTTTTATTCTCAATCTGTACGTTTGTTTAGAATTAAAAGTTCTGAAACCCTATAAAACTGTGTTTGAACAAATAATTGCTATTCACCTTTTCATATAGCATGTATTGAACCTTGTCATTGCTAATCCGTTACCATCTCTATCTTTGTTTATGTTAGCACAGCTTCAGTACACCAACTAAGGGTTTTAATTGAAAAATGCCAAATGCTGCATAGCAAGTATTGATCATAAGCAGGTGCATTTATTGAGGCAAAAATAGATATAGCCATGTTATTTGTTAGAAAAAGTATTTGAATTCAATTAAAGCAGCCATTTAATTTGTACATGATTTTCCTTACTTTTTGCAAAACCAAAGTAGGGATGGATGTTGAAAATGTGTTGATTCTGTGGACAAGTACAAGATCAGGTTATTGTCATAGAGAAATAATGATATGGTGTTCAGGTTTCTATGATAATTGCAAGGCAGATTACTTGGTGAGTCCTTTTTGATAGTAGGGGTGCAATCATTGATGCTTTAGTACCTTGATACCTGATTCCAACCTTTTTTAATAGCTACACTACACATCATATAGGAGGACAGTGGAACTTGCAGACATGATCTGGCACCCATGTGGTACCTTTGACATCAGATGCTGCCATAAACAGTACTGATGAACGAACTGGCCTAAGTTGGGTTCCTGGGAGGGTCTGAAAACCCAGCTTGATATCCACAAGTGTTTGGGATCTGAATTGTATAATTTCCTTCTACCCTTTTTCAAGGCTGACTGTTTTTAGTTTTAAAAAAAAGGCAGAAGTAGTTGCAAACTGCCACGGATGACGTGCCACAATGTAAAAAAATACACTTTAGTGGGGACATGCTACACTGTATCATAAGTATAGATCTTCCCCTGATCCCACGGGAGGTGACAGGAATAAGAAATTGTTACATTTAGAAATAAAAATGGACCTGCCACCAGGGTTAAATGAAGCAACCAGCTTTAAGCCATAGTTGTTCAAAAACAAATCTATAGCTGTAATGTAAAGTTTCCTGATAAGATGCTTGATGTCTGTGAATATTCAAAATGTTATATTTTGCTTCCATGTTAATGTAAATGTGCCATGATAACTGAGGGCGTGTTCTTTGTTATACTACGTTTTTTACATTGGGCTTCTTATGCTCTGCTCTCTGGAATGTCTACAATATATGCAATATGTGGGAGTTGTGTAGATGCGACTTAGTTCACTGAGAGCATATATGGATATTGAGGAATATATATAATATATATATAATATATATTCTATACCTACATATGTTTTTAGTGAGTAATTAATCATAGTGCGGAAATTGTTTTCCTTGACTCTTCCTCAATATCCATATATGCTCTCAGTGAACTATTATTCCTAAGTGCGGAAAATGCTTTCCCCGTATCCTCATATCTGTATTGGACTCTTGGTCGTCTGTCTCCTTTGTTTTCATGCATTACCCCGGCTTTCAGGGTGCTTTTTGTTGATGCAGGGGATAGACGACTAAGAGCTCTTTGTCTGTACATTTCTCTGTACATTCTTCCTGAATATGTTGAGGTGGTTGTTATATGCTATTCTGTTGCTCACTATAATAATTGCTTTTCAACATGAAAATTCTGTTTTCCATTCTACTGTGCCATAATTGGGCCCCTCCATTATCCCCTATTGGATACATTGCGTTTCTGTGTTGTCTGGTCGTTGTGAAAATACTGCTTATGTATAATTAGGTAATATACTCATTTGCATACTGCATTAAATATCATGTCTATTGTCTCTTAAATCATGACTATGATTGCAGTGGGCCCCTCTATTATCCTCTATTGAATTTATTGCGTTCCAGTGTTGTCTGGTCACTGAGTAAATACTATGCATGTATAATTGAATAACACACTCATTTGCATATTGCACTAAACATTATGTTTATTGTCTCTTAAATTATGACGATGGCTGTATAATTGCCATTATGTATATTCTGTATTATGTTTCACATATTGTTTGCATTATCTATTTAATGTCATAATGTCTGCATTATTTATTTGATGCCATTTATAAAAATATTTCTTCCTTCCGAGATATGTGCCACCTCTACCTGCCTTAGTGGGCTGTCGTCTCTGCCTGCCATAGCACGGGGCGGCTGTTCTCTGTGCCCCTTTTATTGGCCAGGAATTGGGGGAGACACCTTCTATCCAAGATGGGGACTTTTTTGCTTCCCCTTTCTCCCAGTATGTGCGGGCATTGCCGTTTCCTGTAACGACCGGCAGCGATGCATTCCCCGGCCCTTTTAATATTCTTCTGGAGCAGCATCTAGCATATTAGTCTGGGGTGGGAGTGTCCCGCCAGCTTACTGCTCATTGGCTGGAGACCGGGACACTCTAGGAGGTCAAGTGACCACCCACGTCACACGCAGCCGTCTATATGCCTGCACGTAGCCAACAGTGGACGCCACCGGCACACTGTTGGCTACGTGGGGCCGTCTCCAGCCGTTCACTGCAAGTACCGGCGGCGTCAAGTGTTGGCAGATCTCTGGAGGATTTTAGGAGGTTGCCCTGAGGCCTCACATGCTCTTATGCTGTGTCCTCTCCTTGGTGAATAATGACCTTGAGAGCTATTGTACCCTTTCAATAATCTAAAGCTGTAGACCAGAGTTCTCCTCATGGAATACCTGGCTCTATACATGTATTATATACACATATAGCTATATATATATATATAATTTTGTTTATATCCCCAGCTATTACCTTGGGCACTAATTGAGGGACCTAATACTACTATACTACTAGTAACCTTTTTGTGTACAGCCTCTGACTCAGGCCTCCTTCACTCTGGGAATACATGCTTCCCCGGTCCGCCCGGCGTTCTGGTGTGTGCACCTGTTGACTCCACAAGAGTGATTGGCAACTCTCGGCAATGATGCTTTACTATATAATGTGTTTGATGCTGTAGTACTTATGTTTTCTTTTCTATGATCTTCAGATCACCTCCTCCTCCTGATGAAGCGCCTATTGGCGCGAAACGCGCTGAGAATTGTGCTGTCACCCACTAATCTGGTTCTAATCAGAGGTTTTCACCAATATGTAATGGGTTGTCTTCTCTTTTGATTTGTGCATGTCCTTCAATTGTACTATTTATTAGAACAATCATGTTATTATATTCTCTATCATGCTTAAAGGAGAACTATGACATGAGTGATTTCCACTCATCTCATAGTTCTAAGCCGACCTGTGACAATGAGACTGTCACAGGTCGGCTCAGTAGAACGGGAGGTGAGGGAACACATACCGGATTCCCTCACCTCTCGATCCTGTCACGGCTCTCTGCCGTGACAGGGGGAGGGGCTGCATTCCCCTCTCACCGATCCGATCTCCCCTCTAGATAGGCAGAGCCAGCTGTCACTCACGCAGCTGGGCGGATCCCGTCAAAAGAGTCGTGATCCGTCCCGGCTGCGGCGTCTCAGTATACCGCGAGCTGTAGCTCGCGGTATACTGAGCTTAGGGTAACGGGAGGACGCTAGTTTGTGTCCCCCCGTTACCCTTTGGAGAACTATGGGGAAAAACACTGACCCCATAGTTCTCCTTTAATATAACCTCGATTTCGGAACATAGTGAGTGTTAGGAGGTTTTCTCTCTCTCTTTTGTGTTTCCTTTTTTTAAGAAAATATATCATCAATTTGATGTTTTTTCATAAAAACTTTTTGTACGGATTATAATAAATAATATATTTTTATATCAAAATCTCTTTTTGGAGCTTATTGGCCTTGTCAATTGGTGCTAAAAACCCCCACCTTTTCCTCTCCTCTTTTTTGCCATTGTTACTTGCCAGGTGTTGGCACCTAACTACTCACGATCTGCGCACCACAACAAATTTGTTCAACTATCTACAAGGAGTTTGCAGGTACTCCAGTTTCCTCCCACACTCCAAAGACATGCTGGAAGGTTAATTGGCTCCTGTCTAAATTGTACCATTGTAGCTGTCTAAATTAGCCCTGTATATGAGATAGGGAATTTAGATTGTACACTCCTTGAAGGGAGTGACTGATGTGAATGTGCAACTATGTAAAGCGCTTCGTACATTGTTGGCGCTATAAAAATACCACTGCTTACCCCAAACTACCATGCCCCTCCCTTATATCATAATAGAGTGCAAGCATTTACACATTCTGTTTCCTTCTTTTATGCCCCAATAAATCAAAATAAGGTGGCAATCATTTTATATCTGTGTGTCTTTACAGAACTGTTACCATACTCCTCTATCCTTTTAATCAAATTATACTGACTAAACTTTGCTCCTGTTTTTTATATAATATTTGTAGGTTCAGTAATTTAAAGAAAAAATCCTGGGCAGAAATGTTAATGATAAAAAATGTTGTACTCACCTGAGCCAACAGTGCTCCCTCCAACCTGTCTCCCCCTCCACTGCAGCGATGGTAGGTCCCAGAGCGTCCTGTATTGAACGTGATGACTCAAGGATTCCTAGACTGCTGTAGAAGAGGGGGAGAAACACTCTAGGGACCAGTCTAAGAGCTGGATGGCTTGGAGGTTTAGGTCAGTATAGCTTGCTTTTTTTTAACCCTAGGCAAAAATTAGCACTTAACCCTTGCAGTGCAGGGATAGCCCCACCACAAGAGTTGATAAAAAAATGTCCCTGATGTTCTTTAATACATCCAGGGCCCAATTTTTCATTAGGCTACAGAGGCCGCAGCAAGTCTACTGTAGCTGTCCAGGCACACTTTCAAAATATCCAATACTGAGCCATCGGAGATGTCTACATGTTGTGGGAAACATGACAAGAGAATGGTATTCATTACTTTTTTAGCCAAAAAGAGCAATCAAAGATGCCAAACCGATCAGGAGAGGGAACGCATACTGTATGACCAAAAAGTAGGATTACATACAAATAAGAAACATTGGTTATACTCTGACCACTTATCTCTTTTGAACAAGGGATTTTCTGTCTTACCCAGTACTGGTGATAATGAATTTAATATCTATAAATATTTATGTATTAAAATGTAATGTGTAAAAGTAATGTGTTCAAGCAATAGCAGACAGATTTACAAGAGAAGAGGAAACTCTGGAAGACCTGAATGGTATGTGAATTTAAACAGAAAGATATACAGACTTTGAATACCCTGCAGGAAGTAATAAGGAATGAAAGTTGTAGACAAGTGAGAATGTCATTCATGAAAAAGAGGGTGAGGATATTTTAGCTGCTGGCTTTACCAATCTGAAGAAAAAAATCTCAAAAAGTGCCTCTGCTAAGTTACAATAGGAACATTATCTAAGGATCACAAATAAATTACATAACCAGCATTGGACTGTAAGTGGCACATGGATTTATAAATAGTAGAGAGAAGAAAAATATTTTTGTATGGGAATACAATTTTCTAATGTTCTGTATCAAACACTTCTGCAAATAATAATGTACAGCGACCGCCACTGAGAATGTGTTACCATGTATACAACTAATTCAAGACAAAAATGTGTGCCACTATCACATTAGCAACCAAATAAACTATACGAATCAGTGAAAAACCAAATAATAAATAATAGATAATCCGCGCTTCTGGAAAGGAGACTAAAGTGGAAATGTATAACTTATTTATTAATGACATCGGGGAGGGTGTTAACAGCGATATTTCTGTGTTTGCGGATGACACCAAAATAGGGAGGGTAATAGACACGGACTTAGACACTATAACATTACAGGAGGACCTGGATAAAATAGGGGAGTGGGCATTAATGTGGCAGATGAGGTTTAATGTCGATAAATGCAAAGTAATGCACTTTGGAATTAAAAATAAACAAATGGGTTATACAATTATGGGTATGCCGCTGGGGAAGTCAGAAATGGAGAAGGATTTGGGGGTCATTGTAGACCACAAACTGAAAGGTAGTTTGCAGTGCCAGGCTGCTGTAAACAAAGCTAGCAGGGTCTTGTCCTGTATTAAAAAGGGGATGTATTGCAGGGACAAGTCTATAATTTTGCCACTTTATAGATCATTGGTTCGACCTCATCTGGAGTACTCGGTCC
>NW_017306946.1:140922-163385 GCF_000935625.1 Nanorana parkeri | reverse complement strand
TTTATATACTGTGACCTATTCGAGGTCTTTACACAGTGGTTGAAATCTTATCGTCCTAATCATTTTTTTTGTTTTTCCACAGCCCTATTGTACTTTTTATTTTTATTTTTATTTTAGTTTATATAAATTTTTTTATGATTCCATGTAAGACACATCACTTGTTTTAGAGCTAGATCGCCTAAACCTAAAATTTCACTTTATCACTTGGTTACATTAAGTCTTTTATTAGTTACACCTTTAGCGCTTTGATATATATTTTCTCGAAAAACCAAATAATGCCAATAGCCATTTAACACTTGAATTATATCCTTTTTAAGGTATTAACAAACTGTAAACAGTGTGGCCCTATCACCAATAGCAACCAAAAAAATAAGCAAACTGTGAAAAAGCAATTAATGAAAACAACCATATAACCATGTGAATGATATGCTTTGTAAACTTTGAGTGAATATATCAATAAACAAACCTTAGTATTGTGCAAACAATTCCAAAATTCCAAATAGCTTAAATAAACCTGTAATCAAAATGTGTAAGCTATATGTGCCAGAGACCAAATTCATGTGGGTGCTGTATAATCGGTTCCAGAAATCTCCCAAAAAAAGTGAATGATGTTAAGTGTTTCAAGTGAGAGTGATTTTACACTTGTAAAATAATAAAACTTCACAAATTTCCACCTTTGGCCTCTTACCTGATGGATTGACCTTGTATTTAAGCTAAGGTCTAAACTCACTTGTTACCCTCCTGTGGAGGAACCTTTAACCACCTCCCCTCTGCCAAACGTAACAAAACGTCTGGATGTGAGCCTTGTAGATGCAGGTGGGCATCTTAAAATGTCCTTTGTGCCAGCGCCCACTTGTACGCAACACTTAGTGCGCAGGAGCGGGAAACTGTCAAGATTTGAAACAGTCAGCAATGTCTGTTTACATACAAGTGGTCTGGCATCTGTAGAGACACCCGATTGCTTGTATGTTGTGCCTTCGTGCACCCCCACTCCGCTGCCATGATGCCAGGCTCCCTGTGCTCTGTGGGGGCCTGGGACCGGCACTGTGGCTCTGTGCAGGGAGATTGGAGGGAGTTCAGTACACGATCTCCCTCTGATCTCCCCTACGGTGTTATGAGTGAGTAAGTGATGTTTATTACATGAATTCCGCATTCAGCTGTCACTCTTTGGCTACAGATGCCGGAGAGAAGCTGGTGAAGCAGATATCTGCTTCATCAGCTTTTTTGGGGGGTCCCTAGGTGGCAATAGGGGTCTTAGAGACCCCTGATGTCTCAATAAAGGGGACGTGTCACTGTCATTTGATATCACATAGGGGGCTTATTATCCCATTATGTGATAACAATAAAGTTAAGCAGAGGTGCACCGAAATCAAAATTTCAAAACCAAATGAAAAGAAATGCCAGGTAGAAACCGAAAATGTTTTTTATTCTTTTTCAAAATTTTTCTTCCTAAATCTCTTTTTCTGCAGCCCCTGTTATAAATGAACAGGAATCCTCTATACTGAGTGTTCCTGTACATTCATAACTTGAGGACATGTGTGTTTTACTATATCCTCAATCATGAATGAACAGGAGGTGATGTAGATCACTTCTCATTAGACATGTGCGATTCGTTTCGGAAAAATAATTTTTTCGGACAAATTTTCCTTATGCAGAGATTCGGATGTATCAGAATTTATGAAAAACAGAAATCACAAATGAAAACGAATCCGAATTTCCGAAAACCAAATTTAGTCCAAAATTTGTTAGCGGTAGTCTCTACGAATTTTCGTGGCAGCAAAGTGACATTTAAAAAAATATATATATTTTTAATGTCACTTTGCTGCCACGAAAACTAACAAAACGAACACGAAACTTCTTACAGACTACCACTAACGTATTTTGTCCGAATCCCAAAACGAATTGACTTTCGGACCCAAATCCTGAAAAATGAAATAACGCAAAATCCGAATCAAAACGAAACTAAACTAAACACATTTTTTGCCGGTGCACACGTCTACTTCTCATTCATTCATAATTGAGGATATAGTAAACACACTCCATGCTCAATTATTTACAAACACTCAGCAATCACTGATCACTGAGTGTTTGTACTTCGCTCTCCTTCCTGACATGCTGTCACAGGAGGCTGAGTGAGCAGAGCTGCAAGCTGTCTCCGCCCACACTGTCCCCCCTGTTCAAAATTTTGCTTAGTATAAGTGCTTAAATACTGTATATGGAGTCAGTACAATAGTTTGCTGGCTATTTTTTTGTAACGAAATAAACACATGATGTGGATTTTATGATTTAATTTGGCTGCTGTCTCTCTGGTTTCAAATGTGGCATACTAAAGGTGCTTAAATACTGTGTATGGAATCTGTACAGTTTTTACTTGACATTTTTATGTAAAAAAAATACTCTGTAGTTGATTTTTAGAAAACAAGATGGCTGTTGTCTCTAGTTCAAAATGTGACCTACTAAAGGTGTTTAAATAAAGTGTATGGAGTCAGTACAATAGTTATGTACACTTACATGTGGATGTTTGTTATGGAAAGCTGCATTTTGTGTGTGTCATTTTCAAAATGTAGTCTACTCCAACTGCTGCAAAGCCGTCTATGGAGCTTGTACAATATTTCTTACTTTTTTCAGTAAAATATATACACTTGAATGTGGATTTTTTAGGACGAAAGCCTGCATGCTGTGTGTCATTTTTAAAATGTGACCTATTCCAACTGCTTCAATGCTGTCCATGCAGGTTGTATATTAGTTCTGGCTCTTGTCTGTAAAATAATAAAATATACTTTTTATTTCATGACAAAACTTGACCATTCTCTGCCCTGAAATTGTGGCCTAGTGAAAAGGCTAACATAGTATACATGGAGTCTGTTCAATATTTCTGAATTTCCAATCAGAAATACTATGTTCTAAAAAAAAATTACACAATAAAACCTGTATTGTCTTTTCCTCATTAATAGTGGCCTAGTTAAATTGCTCACATAATGTACAACAAGTCTGTAGATTATTTCTGCCTGTTGTCTCTCAAATAATAAACTAATATTTATTTCATGATAAACACTGCTTCATCTGCCCCTTTTACAATGCATCCCAATTAAGCTGCTTACATAATCTCTAGTCACTGTGCTATATGTGTGGCTATTGTCTCTAAAATACGGTACTCTAATTTTTATATTATGATAAAAACTGTCTCATCCCTGGAATGTGGGGTTATGGTTAGGAATGGGCTAATTGATACATCTTCCCCCAGAGCATAGCTGGGTGAATGACGTTACATCATTTAGCAGAAATTGTAATGCATGTATATCTCATTTCCCTGTAGCACATTTCCAATATGTGTATACATTTTTCAAATTAAATTAGATTGCGGTATGCTGTAACACAGGTTTGTATTCCCTTAACCTGAAAAAAAGTTATTTGTGAGTTCCATGATTACTTCTCTGATCTTTTATAAGGATTTTTCATCTGAATCTATTGATGCCATCAATGCTTTTCTTAGCAAGCTTTTGATTCCTTCCTTGTCCCAAGCTCATAAACAAATCATGGAAGAACCGATCTCCTTGCCGCAGATTAAATTTGTGATCAAACAGGCCAAATCCTCCTCAGCCCTGCGTCCAGACGGTCTACTGGCCTCTTATTATAAAAAGATTGCAGATGTTTTGGCTTTTCATGTGGAAACTTTTTTTAATGCTCTCCGGTCAGGCACACCATTAGATCCTGAATTGAATAGAGGATTCCTTAGTGTTATTCTAAAACCCAATAAAGCTCCTGGAAAAATTGCTAATTATAGATTAATAATGATCTTAAACTTTTAAAAAAAATTTGTGCCAATAGATTGAACGCTTTCCTCCACTCCTATATTTCTCGTGATCAAGTGGGATTCATAGTAGGGAAACAAGGAAGAGCGATTGACATTATCACATTATTACAGTCGAATTGGCATGGAGGCTCCTTCAGATCTGGAATGTTGTTGTCCGTTGATCTTCAAAAAGCATTTTCCTTTCCTGGCCTTACATGTTTACTGTGCTTCAATGTTGGGGCTTCGTGCCCCTCCTTCCTGCAGATCTTACATGCCCTCTTTTCTAAAACAGATTCGCACACAAGGTTATCTCTCTGGCTCTTTTGATATTTTTAGGGGCACTCAACACGGGTGTCCCCCCTCGCCATAACTATTCGCTATTGTTAAAGAACCCCATGCAATTTCTATATTAGGGAGAGTATGGATATCAAGGGGGTCCCTTGTGGCTCCCACGAACATAAGTGTGACTTATTTGCAGATGATTTATTGATTTTTTTAAATTCCGAATGTTTTAAGTTATTAGATGGGTTTGCTGCCCTATCAGGACTACAAATCTGTAGCCCTTAATATCAACCTTCCTAATGACTTGTGCCCATTTTCGACAACATTTCCCCTTTGTCTGGAGGATTGACTCTCTACAATACTGGGGATTAAACTCAAGCCATCTTTTTCCCAACTGTACAAAATTACTTATCCACTGCTATTTAAACCTATCAATGATGTTTTGAACAGATGGTCCTCTAATACTTTATTGTGGTTAGGTTGCATGCATGCAATTAAAATGACTATTTCTGAGCATTAGTGATAGCCTTTAAACGAGCAGACCTCCTGAATCTTCAATCTTCCATTACTACATTTATTTGGGCTAATCAACACCCTAGACTCTCTAGATCGACCCTCTTTAGTCCCAGGTGGTTTGGAAGTTTGGGAGTGCCTAATTTACTTCTCTACTTCCGGGCAGCGCAGCTGACGCAGCTTTCTTCTGTTTACCTTCCTGGAAATGTGGCTGATTGGATTTTGATGGAATTGAAATCAGCAACCAATCTTCCTGTAGACTTTTTGAAGTGACTTGTCCTTAAGCAAAGGCCCGTGATTTTGGCCCGACACTGTCACACTCTTTAGCGTGACACAACCTCAGGTGTTTCAATGGTGGATTAATAAGGAATTGTATCGCAAAGGACATTTCTTTAAAAACCACATACTCTTGACCCTGACTTATTGTCGGAACATTCTAAAAATTCCATCTTGTGAAATGTTCCATTATATACAACTGCACCATTTTTATGCTCTTTAGAAGCACCTGGGGTTGATTCTTACCTCCAAACCTCTTATGAACAGCAGTGTACTCAAGCAGGGAGACAAAGGGGTGGTATATTTCTAATCTACTCCCTGCTCATGGGTTCGTCTTCTAAATTGTCTTATATGGTATAATGGGAGAAGGAACTTGAGGTTACTATACCTTTAGAAACTTGGCACCAATGTTGTTCTCGAGTGCCACAAGGCCTGTCTAATGTTTCTTTGGTGGAGGCCAATTTGAAGGTTTTTTCCCATTGGTACTTAGTCCCTTCAAGGCTGGCAATAATATATCCAGAGTCCACATCTCTATGCTTCTGAGCTTGTGGCCACCAAGGCACAATGTGTCATGTTTGGTGGACATGCCCCAAATTACACTTTTTTCGGAAAAGGTTTTTTGCTTTAGTCTTCAGAGTGCTTGGTGTCCAGATCCCGAGGCATCCACAATATAAATTACTTAATGCAATGGTGTCGGCAGTCTCTAAAGCACAGGGCAAATTGCTTTCATTTTTCTTACTTTCAGTCAAAATTTTGTGGTGAAAAATAGAAAGGGCCTGGAAAATCCTCAGTGCCATTTACTTATGTTAAATGTAAACTGTCATAGATCATGATTCCCAAAAAGCTTCATAACATTTTGAAGGACCAAAGGAAACAATTTAAAGCTATTTGGGACCCATGGTTGAAATATATTGGCGTGTCTGATACCCTCTACCGGCCTATTCATTAAAATCCTTTGACATTATGTACCATGTGAATGGTTGCACTCCCTGGAGCCTTTCTTCTTCTCCTTCTCCTTCTTCTTCCTCTTCCTCTTCTTCTTCTTCTTCTTCTTCTTCTTCTTCTTCTTCCTGAGCCAGGCTCACAGAAGTATGTTCTTTCAGGAGAAAGCAACACTAAATTATTCATCTTCGTTTCTGTGATATGCTGCTGCACCTTGCAGATTGCCCCTCAGGATGATTCGCCTTATGTACTGCTCGCATACCAAAAAAAAGGAAGGCAACACAATATCCTGATTAACACGAGAGATTGAAATCACCTTAGGTAAGACTCCTTACAGGACAAAGCTGTTAGCTCAGAGACCCCCCTAGCTTAAGTAATTGCACCAGAACAATTACCTTACAAGTAATGTATTCCAATACTATGCCTTCTGTAGGTTCAAACAGGGCCTGTTGCAAACAGGAAAGTACTAAATTGAATCCCATGGAGACAACAGATGGCATCTTGGACTTGATAAGTGAGTGACTCCTTGCACGAAGGCTTAAACCAGAAAATGAGAAGGCAAGGAACCTGGAACCTGTGACAGAAGAATCAGCCAATTGGGAAGCCTCCACTCTCCTGGGCCAACTGGGAGCCATCAGGACAACCGGAATACCCTCTACTGCTATTCTGCATGAAGACAAGGAAGAATCCTCAGTGGAGGAAAATGTGTAGATCAGGTTGAACTGATCCCATGAAGTTACCAGGGCATCTACTGCAAAGGTCCTTGGATCCCTGGTTCTGGATACAAACCTTTCTATCTTGTTGTAAACCTAGATGCTAGAAGAACCATATCAACCAGATCCGGTGTTCCCCATAAATTTTCTGTCCTTTTCAGATTTTTCTGTTTCCCCTTGGGCTGCAGTGCTTCTTGTACCCCCCACTGGTTTATGTAGGCTACTCATATATAATTCTTGGACTTAACGTCAATCTTCCCTAGGGAGAGCGGGACCAATGAAGAGTATACGATTCATCACCCTCATCTCCAGCATGTTGATGGGCAATGCTCATTCCTGTGGACCCCACATCCCTTGCACTGACAGCTGAATGTGGACACCTCCCCAGCCCAAAAGACTGGCAGCCATACTGAGGACTGTACAACCAATCCGATTCAATTACTTCCTCATACAAAGCTGTATTGAGGGGTGTGTTTGCAACACTGAACCAGACCCTGCAGAGATCAAAGTTTGTTTAGGGGAGAAATACCCTAGCTCTGATTGTGTCTAATATGAGCCCCAGTTACTGCAACCAAAGCTCTGTAACATCTAAAGTGTCCTGCAAAGGTTAATTGTCAGATGCACCCTGGATTGGGCTTTCAGGAGGTGATTGTCAGGATAACTCACCATGTGTATTCCCTGACAATGCGATGGGACTAGTATCGGTGCTAACACTTTTGTGATCCCCAGAGGGGCAGTCGACAGGCCAAAAGGAAGAGGTACAAACTGAAAATGTTGTTCCCCTAGGGCATATCAGAGAAAATGCTGCATCTTCTGACATTGGCCTTGAGGGGTTTGGGTATGGTCTGCGAAGCTTCAGGTGTGGGACACCGATCTGGAAACTGCCCCTTTGTAGATGTGGCCATGTGCAGCCAAAGGACTTGAATGAAAACATCATAAGGTAAGAGTTTAAGAACATTCTTTCAGAGAGAGAAAAACACACATCCATCACCTAAGGACACAAGCAAAAAAATCGAACTGGTGTGGTGGGAGGGGTTATATAGGCTCCAACAACTCTGGCCAGTGTTCAGTCAACAGACAATCAGTGGCGTAACAAACGTGGGGGCAGCGGTCCGTTATTACGCCACTGGCTGAATGCCCTTCGTGATAGAGCAGGAGGAGACAGGAACCAGGACGGAGCGGCAGGGGGCGGAGACAGGAGATGGGGTGGATACACTAGCTGAATGCCCTTCTTGGTAGAGCAGGAGGAGATGGGGATGGAGCGGCATGGGGCGGAGACAGGAGATGGGGCGGAGACAGGAGATGGGGCGGAGACAGGAGATGGGGCGGACGGCCGGCAGAGATCGCAGAGGCGGAGTGAAGATGGAAGAGACTGGAGGGCTGATGACTGAAGATGAGGAGGCTGGGCAAAGGCAAAAGATGGAGGAGACTTCAGAAGCAACGTTGATTGGGTGCTGAGGCAGCGGAGGAGGCCTTTTTTCCAGTTCCAGGTAGGAGAATGACTGTGCTGGCAGGGCCCAACATAGATTCTGCACAGCCGCCCTGAGATCCGGCAGACTGCAGGGTCTGTGGGGGTCTCTGCAGGATCCGTGGGGGGGGGGGCTTTGCAGGATCCCTAGGGGTCTCTGCAGCCTGCAAAGCCCCCCACAGACCCCGCATAACCCCTCTGAGATCCGGCAGACTGCAGAATCTGTGGGGGGCTTTACAGGATCCATAGGAGTCTCTGCAGCCTGCAAAGCCCCCCACAGACCCCGCATAACCCCTTGCTGCTGGTCTATTTAGTTATTTAGATTTCGAGTCACTCATTCCCAGCGCAGTGATTTTTGATTATTACTAGGGTCGGTTGCTCTGGGTTACGGCAGCTCTGAATTTTTCTTGTCTAGGGATACATTTACTCACTTTGCCCATCAGCACTTACTGCCCTTTCTGGTGATCAATTGAAGTGATGTCATTATGATGCTTGAAACTTTTATTTACAGAACTTCAGGGAGAGAGAAGAAGGGTTAGGATCCTCCAGGCAGATGTAGACTCCATGGCTTGTCAGAGTGTGGTTACTGTTTCCATTCACAGCAGTTCGGACACCCGACACTGCATTACTTGAGGTAGAATTTACTGATCCTTGCTTTTAATAGTAGCCACTGGACCTGCTGCCACCAGGCTCCAGGGTCATCACACGGCTAGTCCCAGGCTTCAGGTCTGGACATCTCAGACAATCTAGTGCAGCCTCGGTGGGCCCGGCACGCACCACTGGGCATCATTTAACAGTGATTGGCTGGAGAGGGATATCTACTCCTATCAAATCTCATGGGTTGCTCGGTTCTGTGACCAGGGCACACCCTGCAGTACCTCTGGCAGGAGACAGATGGCAATCAATGACAGATTGTTTAGGGCAGGGGTAGGCAACCTTGGCTCTCCAGCTGTGCTTAAACTACAAAATAATATGGGACTGCATGCAATCACTAAATGTAATAGCACCCTTTCCACTAGGGCGCTACATCATCGTATACGTGGTTTGACTAGTATCAGTGTTAAGTTCACCCTAAAGTAAGAGAAAATCTCATACAAAACTGGTTTAATAAGAGTAATAAATAGTTTAGTCAATGTGGGATAAAAAGCTTGCATTGACAAGCAATTTCTTTTTAGCGATGGTCACCTGAAATCATCAACAAATCACAAAACTATTCAATAGCACTTTAATGCCTCTACAAATGTCAGGATGCTTCAATAAAGCTAATTTATTTTGATGCAATTCTAAATCAATGGTTTTAAATACCACAGATCATTTATTCTGTAGGTACACAATAGAAAGCTCTGAAATCAATTTAAACTATCTTAACATTTGCTTAGAGCTTCAACTGTGCACAATGAAGGCACATTACTGAACACAAATCTTACTAATCATGCGAAATATAAATTTGCTGTGCCTGCATTCAGATATCCAGGCTCATCATTTTAAACAATTTGGATCAATATAGTCACAGTATTCAGATCAAAACAAAAATTCAGACAATGTCATTATTGAAAGCAATTTCCAAAAGTGTATAGTTTGGAAGGTGGGTAGAGAGTATAATTTTCAAAGGCTTTTTCCAAAAGCATTGTTACCATTTTATTTGTTATGACCAAGTCTGGGTTTTTTTTAAGGAATATCTGTCAACAAGAAAACAGCACCAACTTAGATAAATTTACATGTTTTTTTCACTTACTCTTTTTTAATATTTATATAATATTATAACTTATAAATTAGAATGAAACTCTCATTAAAGTAGAACTCCACCCACGGAGTTCTGCTTTAAGGTATACTTTGTGTTATAAATTACTGTAAGTAAAACAGGATCACATCCAGCATGAAAGGGTTGATTAATATTTTAAGGGCTATTCACAAAAGGGTGTAGAGTTTGGAGAAGGCAGGAGAAGTGAACAATCTAGGACAACATAGCTGATTTGGAAAAATTATCCAATACAGCTCACTTTCCAGGTCAGCTATGTTGTCCTAGATTGTTCACTTTCTCCTGCCTTCGCCAGCAGCTGGATCGGCTGAGGCGAACGTGTTCTTCACTTCGGCTCAGCCAAATTTTTCGACTGAACCAAAGTGAAGGGAGCTGAAGGCCGTACGGGCTGAAGTGAATAGCTGAACGGTGTTTTGGCAGCTGAGTGAATAATTCCTTTAATGTTAGAGTTCAACCATGGGAACCATACTAACTGATTTTTCACTTCAGCTTACTTCTACTAGCAGAATGAGTGTAAAAATTAAAATGTTACGACATTGTTTCCATCTGCTTTGTTACACTGTGACCTTGTATCACATGTGAGTTACTTTGTTTACCAACTCTGAGTGAAATTTTGTAATACCTGGTTTCAATGTTGAGGACCAATTTTGTTTCTTCTTTGTTTTACAAAATTGTAGCTAAACATAATGCCAAGTGATGGTATGGCTAAAATAAAATTGTGTCACATTTACTATATATACATTTACGTAAAATCTATCCAGGTAAAACAGAAACCTTGGATAAATAGAGCATTATATAGATATTAAAAAAACATGATTAAACTAATCACAAGTAATATTATACATATAAACAATACTTTAAAGTGACATTAAACCCTCAGATGTTTTAACATAAAACAATAGTGTAATGTGTGCCTTACTGTAATCCATGGTTGTTTCCCTTCTCTTTGCTGCTCTTCCTTTTAAATCTGTATCTCTTCTAATGCTGGGCAGAAATTCTGTTTTGCAGCAGACTGCCTTGTCTCTGAAATGTATATATGGTGTCTGTGTGTAGGTTTGCAACCTGAGCCAGCACTACAGGAAAAGGCACTCAGCTGCAAAGGGAAGTTCTCCCCCAGCATGAGAAGACATGAGGATTTAAAAGGAAGAGCAGCAAAGAGAAGGGAAACAACCATGGATTACAGTAAGGCACACATTACAGTATTGGTTTATGTTAAAAAAATCTGAGGGTTTAAGTAAACAATATAATACAAATCAAATATATTAAACAAAGATGAATATCTCTGCTGGTATTTTATAATTTTATTGTAAGGCATCATTTCTAGGACACATTTCAAATGCAATTTGATTTTGAATTTGTATTGAAAGCAGGGTAGTGGGGCGTGGCCGGCATGTGATCCGGAGTAGACGTGCGCCTGGGAAGCTCCGCTCCATACAATATCCTGACACTATCCTGGCGCTGAGTTTTTGCCACTTACCTGGGTTCAGGTGTTGCTCTACCCCTCTGGAGTCAGCACTGATATTCGGCAGACTTCTGCATGCGGCGGAACAAGTACAGATCGACTCGATCGTCGGGGGAAAAGCCTCGTGGTGGCTCAGAGGCGGCCATCTTGGCTGTGCTGGCCGAATGCAGCAAGATGTCTGTGGGCACTCAAACGTGTGTCCTGGCCACGCGGCCTCACTCGCCATCTAGCTCGGACATACTAGCGGCCATTACATCCTGCAAGGAGGCACTCACCAACAAGATCGACTCTCTATCCGCAGGTGTGAGTTTCCTGCGCCATGACATGGACAAATTCCGTGCGCGCATGGGGGAGGCGGAGGCCCGGATTTCCCAGGTGGAAGAGACAACGCGGTCAGACACCGAGCAGCTCAAGAGGCTTCAACGGCAGGTACAGGGGCTACAGGAGAAAGCGGTGGATACTGAAGATCGGCTGCGCCGCAACAACGTCCAAGTGCTGGGCCTCCCTGAACGTGCGGAGGGAAAAAAGCCGGCCGAATTCGCTGAGTCCTTCCTGGCTACACTCCTTGACCTGCACGACTTGCCACCGACGTTCGTGGTCGAGAGAGCACATCGAGTTCCACCCATCCCCCGAAACCGGGGGCCCCGGCCCGGCCATTCCTGATCCGCTTGCTCAATTACAGGGGCAGGGACCGGGTCCTTGCCGCAGCGAGAGGTTATCCTAACCTACAATATGAGAATGCCGTGTCTCCCTGTTCCTGGATTATTCTACCGAAATACAGCAACGCCACAGATCATACACGGAGGTTTGCAAGAGGCTCTGGGAGAAAGGCTTGCAATATGGCCTCCTGTACCCCAGCCGTCTACGGGTTAATGATGGCGCCACCACACGCTTCTTTGATACCCCCGCACCGGCTGCGGCCTGGCTGGACAGCACCTAACCGGAAACGACTACTGATGGTGCTGCCACATGGTAAGCCAAAATTCATCCTATCGCTATACCTTCTGCTCGCACCGATTACTCAGCGCCTCTGCAATGGGAGCAGGAAGAGTCCTGGATTTTAGCGAAGTTCTAACCGGATTACTTTACTGCCCTAGCAGACTGTTGTTTTCTTTTTGTTGAATTTTTCTTGACTGTTTTGGGGATCCTAAGCCTTCTGACACACATTGCTCTACTAGCTGTTGTGGATGTGTTGGCTTGGCAGGGTGGGTTCGGGGTTGGTTGGGGGGGAAAGGGGTCGTTTTTTCTTCTGGTTCAAGGATTTTCTTCTGTTTCAGGTGGTTGGCTCGCAGGCTAGGACTACGGCTGCTTTTGTATGACACTGCTAGGGGATACGGTGTGCATTTGTTTTGTTATTCTCAATGAGTATACAAGGTGTAGAAGAGATTAAGATCCTGTCCTGGAATATCCGTGGGCTTAACTCCAAATTCAAACGTGCACTAATGTTCAAATATCTTAAACAATACAACCCTCACATACTGCTTCTGCAAGAGACCCACTTGGTAGGCAATACGCTGCTGGCCCTGCGGAGGCCCTGGGTGCAGAGATCATTCCATGCCTCCCATTCCGCATACTCGAGGGGGGTCTCTGTCCTGATCAGCAAATCTTTGCCCTGCACGGTTGAGGAGATTCATACTGACCCTAATGGCAAGTTTGTTATTTTAGTATGTACCATGTGGTCCCAAAGATATATTATTGTCAATGTTTGTCTTCCTCCACCTTACAATTCTACGGTCTTGTATACTCTGTTAGATAATATCTCCTCCTTGGGTACGGCAAAAACACTGTTTATGGGGGACTTCAATGCAACGTTGGCCCCAGCCTTGGATAGATCTGGTGCCGGATCTGGCCTCTCTGACTTGAGCGATTGGGCGCGCACTGCTGGTCTAACGGAAGTGTGGAGATGGAGGAACCCCACAACTAGAGCTTACTCTTGTTTCTCCGCCTCTTACAAAACTGCATCCCGCATAGACCTAGCATTTGCCAGGGGCGCCCTTCTGCCTGACATTGGAGAGGTCAGATACCTGCCTGGGGGTATTTCAGATCACTCACCCATGTGGCTCACTCTCCGCTCTGGCCAGAGCAGAGACCGGGCCCTTTGGTGACTGGCCCCCCACTGGATCTCTCACCCTCTGGCTCTGGAGGCTATTCCGCCATCAGTTGAGCAATATTGGAACCTGAATGCCTCCACTGCTGGACCTGCTATGGTATGGGATGCATTTAAGACCTATGTCAGAGGCGATTTCATGTCATTGCAGAAAGCAATTAAAACCCAGGATTCAGCCCGTACGGTGGAACTCCAGGCGGTGGAGGCAGGGTGTCTCTCTCGTTATGAGTCCTCGCCCACTCCTGATAATTTTGACGCCTTGATGTCAGCGAGGCACACGCTCCACTTGCATCTGGCGGACCTAACAAGGACTGATGTGTGTAGTCATAAACAAAACTACTTTGAAAATGGGGATAAAAATGGGAGGCTGCTGGCTATGCTGTCACAGATGTCCCGGCCCCAGACGGTGGTTGCTGAACTGCGCTCTGGCCCGGACGCCTCGGTCACCTCCCCAGCAGACATCCTTGAGGTATTTCGGAGATACTACGCCACCCTCTATTCCTCCTCACTTTCGATGGACGCCCAGCCTCCGGGCTTGCGGCCCCTGCTAGACTCGGTTGAACTAGGATGGCTGTCCAACAGCCAACGTGATTTTCTGGTAAGACCCATAACTGAACCTGAGGTACTAGCCGCCATACGCTCCTTCCCCAATTGAAAAACACCAGGCCCGGATGGCATTCCTATTGAATTTTACAAAACACACACGGACTATTCACAAATTTACATGCGTCCCATCTCAACGGCGGAACGAGGGTGGTGGCGTCTCTAGATATAGAAAAGGCCTTTGACACGGTGGAATGGCCCTACCTATGGGCTGTGCTGGACAAAATGGGACTTCCCTTGGAATTTATTCGATGGATTAAATTGCTGTATCACAATCCTATGGCCTCTATCAAACTGGGGAATAAATTGTCAGCTCCCTTCCCTATCCGCAGGGGCACACGGCAGGGCTGTCCGCTCTCGCCCACTCTCTTCGCCTTGGCCATGGAACCCATAGCCAAAGCTCTTAGAACATCCCCCTATATCAAGGGACTTAGAATTGGCTGGTTGGAGGAGAGAGTGGCGCTATATGCGGATGACCTGCTCCTGTTCCTGAATGACCCAGGTCCCTCATTGCAGGGTGCCTTGGATGTTCTCAACGCATTTTCAGTTGTGTCGGGTCTGAGAGTTAATTGGGACAAATCCATATTATTCCCCATTGATGCTACAGCTAGGTCTACACCCAGGACAGTTACTCAACTTTCCTGGGTTGAATCCTTTAAATACCTGGGGGTGGTGATATCTGGCTCAACCCAGGACTTCCTGGCTTCAAACTTACTCCCGATTTTGGGAGACATGAAGCAGAGACTGAAGGCATGGGCGAATTTACCTCTGTCCCTATCAGGCAAGATCAATTTAGTAAAAATGAAGCTTCTACCCAAATTAACGTATATTTTTCGCAATTGTCCCATATGGATCCAAAAATCCATCAGCTGAACCAATTAGTCTCCTCCTTCTTGTGGGGCACTAAACCCCCAAGTTATAAACTCACGACCCTAATGTGACACACTCTCCGGGGTGGACTGGCGCTCCAGGACTTCTATAAATATTTCCTAGTAACTCAAATGGTCACGGCCCACTGGTGGCTCTCGGCCGATGTAACCAATTCCTCGGTTATGTTGGAAGCCGCAGTCCCCCCCTATCCTCTTACCCCCTCCTTGCCCCACTTCCACACGGTCCCTGATGCCGATTTCTGGGCAAAACGAGGTGTGAAACTCCTCTCGGATATTGTGGTGTCCACTTCCCTGATCTCATTTGACGACCTAGCCGCAAGGAATGCTATACCCCCCAAATTTATTTTTCGCTACTTACAACTCGCCCATGCCTTCAGCGCTCAATTCCCAGGGGATGGGATTCGCCTGGGAGAATCTCAACTAGAGTCCCTGGCTGGGACGGTGGGACTGAGACAGCCTGCCTCCTGTTTTTACACTACCCCGCAAACCCTGAATTTCTCCAGCCTGCTCACATTACAGAATAAGTGGAGGATGGACGTCCCAGACATGGATGAGGAAGACTGGGAGGAGGTCTGGGATACACCCTTTAAACAACTGGTTGCAATAAGGATAGAATGGTGCAATTTAAGATACTGCATAGAGCCTATTTTACCCCCCATCGTTTACATAAAATGAATGCATCCATCTCTCCGTCCTGTTGGAGATGTACGTGTGAGGAGGGCGGGTTTTTTCATGTCTTTTGGGAATGTCCCCTCATCAGGTCCTACTGGGGCTCCACGGTAGACTATATCTCAAGGGTCACCTCATTGCCACTGACACCATCGCCGAGAATGTGCCTTCAGGGCCTGGTGGAGGATGTAGCTCCGACCAGGTCGGAACGCATGTTGGTAGGCCTGACCTTGTTCTATGCTCGCAAGGCTATTGCTATGTGCTGGAAGAAACCGGCCCCGACGGAGCTGTCCTTTTGAAAAAAATTGGTCAATGACAACCTACCTCTATACCAGGACACATATGCCAACAGGGGATGTCCAGGGAAATTCCATAAAATCTGGGATAGCTGGCTGGAATGCACTAACTCGGCAATAGACCTGGATGCACGCTCCTGAGGGGGGACCATTGCCCCGTCTGGAGAGCCCTAGACCTGCCTGGACCATGTCCGACCTGAGGGTCCAGACGAGATAGGTGCCCCATTGTCTGGCTCACCCATCGCATGATCTCCTGTCGAGGCCAGAACCCCTGGCGGGCATATAGGAGGGCTGTGGGAAGGCCTAGCGAGCCTTGTTGGGGAAGGATTCCCTACCTGTAATGTAGAACCAGAATTGTTTTTTGATTTTCTTTCTTTTTGTTCTTTTGTTCCTCCCTTTATTTCCTTTTCCACAGCTATCGATGCTGTAATGTTATGTTGAATGCACTGCTATGCATGGTGCCATCTATGTTAGGCACAAATAGCATGCACAGTTGTACTATATGATTGTAAAACAATAAACTATTTTGTCAAAAAAAAAAAAGGTAGTATTGTTTTTATTTTTTTTAAACTCCCACTATTCCCTTTGTATTCTGACAGCGGCCTTGATTCAGACAGTGAATGAGAAACATGGTGGGGAGTGATCCCTAGTCCATGAGTAATTCTGATGGGTAAAAAGTCTTATCAAACAATGCTACCCTGGATCTGCTACCCTGTTAAAAGATGTTGAGTTGTAACTGGTCGGTCAGAATTATGAGAGGGGATGAATAAGATTGTATTTCCTAGCTGCTTAGCGTCCCTGGTTACCAGCTAATCAGGGACACTGATCTCCAGACAGCCTAACTCTCCCTTGCGCTCCGGGAGTCTCCCGCTCCTGGCCACCCAGGAGGGAAACACTGTCTCCAAGAAAGGTTTTACTCTGCACTAGCAGAGTAGACCTTTCCCTGCTTTTTCTTTTTTTTAAATTTATTCTGACATGGAGCCGTTGGCTGCCGTCAGAATAAAATAATAATAATAATAATTTTCACCATAGGAATGCATTGCTAGATTCCTATTGGCTATTTCAATTTGCAATAGCCAATCGCAAACTAGCTATTGCACCCACCCACTGCTGCTGTCAATCAGCAGAGGGGACCTGCAGTTGCTAGTTTGCTATTGGCTATTGCAGATTGAAATATTTTTTTTTTTGACGGCAGCAGAACCGCCTGCCAATAGTTGGGTGGAGCTAGCTTTCACTGCTAGCTCGGCACAATCGTTTTCTATTGTTTTTTTCTACTTTTTTTTACTATTTTGCTATTCTGGTCGGTCCCACAGAATGGCCGAGCAGAACAGCCGAGCGGCATTCGACTATTCACTCATTGCTGTTCGGCATCTATGAGAATAGAGCGAACAGCAGCGAGTAGCCTGCCGGAGGTTCGGCTTAGCCAATCCAGATGTTGGCTCGGCTGACTCGAACTCCTTCTGCACTTCGGGTCCGCCAAACATGCACAGCATGTTTGGCCGACCCGAAGCCACCCGATGTACGGCTTATTTCAGCCGATGTACGGCTGGAATCAGCCATACCAGCCTGAAGTGAATAGCCAAACAGCGTTCGCCTCACTTCGCTTCAGGTCGGTTGTTCACTCGGCTGCCTATGGCAGCTTAGTGAATTGACCCCTAGATATTTTCTAGATATTGTGACAACTTTTATTTCTATCTCTTATTTCCTCCTGTGATTCCAAGGAGCATTTGGGAAGAGAAGTCTGTGGTGTTGTTCACGAGCAATGATAATGGTGATAATGAAAAAAATAGCACTGTATGCTGTGCTGAAATGTTGCAGTAAATCCTGGACACACTTTAGACTATCTATACTATGAGATGTAAACAGCATAAATACATTTCTTTAGTTTTCAGGATTAAATGAATGCAGTATGTTAAAAAAAAAAAAGTCCACAAGTGGCTAGTATAGTATCTAACCTGCATGGTAAAAAACATATAGACTGTATGGAAAGGGCTGAAAGATGTTTCTGGGGCATTTGGGAAGAGTTAAAATCTCACACTAATCACCAAATGCATTTAAATATAATGAGAAAAGATAACATTGCATAAAAGAAGAAAAGGAAAGGAAAATCATAGCATTTGGTAAGAGTAAGACCAATAAAACATTCATTCTGTCACTTGCTAATACTTCATTATATGTATAGTTACATTTTTCTGAAATATAAAACTTGTGGTTCATTAACCTCTCATCATATTCCCTAGTGCCAACAAAGCTTAAGGATATGAAATATACTCACGCTGTAATAATGGCCTTAAAAATCAATTCACAGATGAATATATTTAATTAGAAAATGTTCTAAATATTGGATGGTTCTCTCAGCTGGTGGTTTTAGCTATAAGAGTTTTGAATATTATTATAAATTACCCTATTAGTTTCTTGATGTTCTAAATGGTGTCTATGTGAGAATTGAGGAACGTGAGTCCGAAGGATACCTATAAAAGAAAAAGACCACTAAATAGTAAATACATCTCCATATGTATGTAAGTTGCATATTAATATGGAGATGAGTGAATCTCAGAAACCAGCTGCAATGTGCTATTAAGCTGGATTGGTTTTGATACCAATTGCAAAACCAATCCAGATGAACATGGAGCTACTTTGCCTTTGAATTTCTCCCAAGTCCCTTTGCAAAGACAGAGGGGTTCATTTACTAAAGGCCAACATTAAGAAGGGGATGTATTGCAGGGACAAGTCTATAATTGTGCCTCTATATAGATCGTTGGTTCGGCCACATCTGGAGTACGCGGTCCAGTTTTGGTCGCCGGTACTGAGAAGGGATCTACTTGAACTATACTTGATGGATGTATGTCTTTATTCAACCCCAAATACTATGTAACTATGTAACAGGCTGTTCGATTTGCAAAGGAATTTGCACTTTGCAGAAAATTTTTACCTTAGCTTAGTGAATGTATTGAAATTTCACTGTGCAAAAAATGTACAGCCCAGTATTTTTGCTTGCACATGATTCCATGTTAAAATTCAGCAGAGCCTCGCCTCATTCACTAAGCTAAGGGTAAACTTCCCATGCAAATTCACATGCAAAGTGAACTGCATATTTCCGTTTAATAAATCAATCCCGGGGTCTTCAAAGTGAGCCATTTAATTAGTTACAAAATGTTCATGGCCTTAGTCAATGGGCCTGAAGCTGTAGCTTGCGGTATACTGAGCTTTGGGTCACAGGAGAACACTAGTTTGTGTTCTCCTGTGGCCCTTAGGAGAATTATGGGGAAAAGCCCTGACCCCATAGTTCTCCTTCTAAAGCTTTAAAGGACCACAGGCACTGAATTGTATGCAACTACATTGAGGGGCCTCCCATGTTCTAGAGCTTGAGTGATAGTGAGGAACTATGCCATCTGCCACAGGATCAAGGAATAAGACAAACTTTCTAACAATATCAGCCAAATTTAAAACAAAATGAGTATAAATCCTGTAAGTAGTATTTTCTTTTTTTCTGTATGATGTGCACAGTATCTACTGGAAGTTGAATAATGAGTGGTAGCAAGGTTAAAAGGCAGAAAGTCTAGTGGGCAACTGGGTATGGAGCTAGGTTAATGCAGATAAAGCGAGTACTAGGGGTTATTAGAAAAGCAAGGTCAGTCCTGTTTTAAGCATTCAGATAAATTTGACAGATTGAGTGAAGATGTTAGGATTGCAAACCCAAAAAGTAGCAGCTCTAGGTATTTCCACTGGACCTAACAGCTTGGCCCTGACCCCTTTAGTAGGGGTCAGGGGAATTATGTAGAAATGCCAAAACAGGTGGCAGTAGTAGCAAATTCTAGCATCCATCAGTAGAACTGTAACGATCAGGCCGGGTTTTATCGAGGGATCTCAGCTGCAGAGTTAGAGTGACACCTGTTTTAGAACTGGCTCAGCACAAGGGTTCACTTTCGCACTCTGTATGGTTTTGGAGTGATGGTGGAACCCTCTATAACATCATCTGCCAATCACAGGATACAAGGAGGGGAATCAGAGTTAGAGAGAGATATGCCTCTCCAGAAGTGAGTGGTTATGCACTACCAGGATAGATTAGGAGTATGGTGATAAGCAACAGATAGGTTATTTACAATTGCAATGGAAGAAGGATGATACTACGTTGATGGACTCTTGCAGTACCTCTAACTCTCCACATACACTGTAAGCAGTCTAGAATTGGCAGTATTGTATGCACAGACACAGTAAACCCCCAGCTGACACTTTCTAGTAATAGCCTGAATCAGGCAGGGTTACTTGCGCTTTGAAGTGGTTACTTCCACTGAATGGTCACAGTCCAGCTGCACAGCAAGTCCCCGGGATGAAGGAGTGATCCAGGCAGCGGAAGAGTGTCCAGCATATGAGAGAGGAAGGCAGGAGGTTGCAGGGAGGGATCCCGGAATGAGGCTGTGCCGTGGTAGCAGGGTTGTACGGTTGTACTGCAGAGGGTTGAACCTTGAGGGGCAATGTTCTTGTACTGTGGTGCGCTGGCGAGTTGCACTGGGTCGACGTTCGCAATACTAGAACGCCGAGCAACTGCAACTCGTGTGGTTTTAACGAGATCGGAAACATAAGGTGGGCGGAGTCACGAGCGCCGGCCGCGGCCGTGTCTCCTAGTGACGGCATGCCGCTGCATCGAGAGGCCGGCCCGCGGCCCAAAACGCCGGATACGAGAGATCCTATTACAAGAACTAATTAATTTGTTACACGCATTGCTTCAACCGAATGGTTTGTTGTTTTCCTGGTGCCAGGGTTTGGCAGTTGGACAGGGTAGACAAATTGTACATGGAAGGGAAGGACCTCGAAGAATATAATCTATGGAATGTTGCCTGTGCCTTGCACAAAGACAAAGGGAGCTTACAGAGCTAAATGCATTGCTTATTGCATGTTGTAAGAGGGAAAGATTTGGATTTCTTGAGCATTGACTTTTATTTGGGGTACAGTTAACTGTTTTGGAATCATTACTTTTTAACAAGTTTATAAATTATATAGAATTTGGCATTAAAATATTTCTTCATATTACAATAAACTTTGGTGGAATAAAGTCCCTATACTATGTCTCTAACTTACAAGCTGACCTGAATGCACTGTTTGATTGGGCAAGTACATGTTATGCAATGTTGATAAATGTAACCTTATTTACTCAGTGGCTAAAAACATTCTGGCAGCATACAGTCTAGGGAAAGTAAAACTGGGTACAGCAGTGATGGAAAAGGATCTGGGTATGCTAGTTGATCACACACTTTATAACAATATAACAGCATGTAATTCCAATTTGCAGCTTGTAGAATGAACAAGGGGGCACGAACTAGAGAGTGACAGAGAGAAAGAGAGTGTCAAGTTCAGAAGCAAGAAGAGGTCCGCAACATCCAGGCAGCAAGTCGGAGAGCAGGATCTTGGTCAGATGCCCAGGCTGAAGTTGGTAACGGAGGTTATTACCAACCATAGGGAATTAAAGGAAATCCAAGGGCAGGTCAGACAGAAGCTGGGTCGGTAACAAAGTTCAGGCACAAGGGTCAAGATCAGAGATTAAAAGTAATAGGGATACAGCTGAAAGACCATTAGGCAATATGCCTGTGTAGGACTTAGGTTTCAATGGCCTGCTTGGTGCTAATGTTTGTTGTGGATGTTCATGCACATTATCATGCATATTCACACACACTCTGTGATGTATGTGTGCATAGTTACCCATCTGCTTAGGTTTCTCTGCACAGAAACATGTACAGGCTTATGCACATGAGCATGAATTTGAAGGCTGGCACAATGTTCCTGACAGAGAGAAGGTAATTTTGCCCTAATACAAACCATTAATAAGACCTAATTTTGTTTAGTTTTGGGCAACAGTTTACAAAAGAAAGAGTGCAGAGAAGGGCAACACATTTAATAATGACATGGGGGGAAAAAATAAATGTAAGTTAATTTCTTCTCCCTTGCACAGAAGCTATTAAGGGGGCAAATGATAACCTAGTAAAATTATTTAAATGTTCCATATAGTACACTTAGTGCAAAGATGTGTACTTTAAGGCAATTTGCGTCTTGAAGAAAAAGGGTTTAACCTCCACATAATGAAAGGGTTTTTCACAGTACGAGCTTTGAATATGTGGAATAGGATAAGGTTATAGCCAACTTAGTGGATTCTCTAATGAGGGGCTGAATTTATTTATAAATGTCAAAATATAACTGTCAAAATATAACTGGCTTTTAATATTTGTAAGAAATATCAATGTACAATGTTAATTCAGGCTGCATCCGATTGCCTTTGAGGTTCTGGAAATAATTTTTTGCTAGTAGAGCAAATTGGCTCATGCCTTATGGGTCCTCTGGGTCAACTGTGGGTTTAGGGTCCTGAAGATGCAAGTTTTTATTTTTTTTTCTCTTTTGGTAAAACGTAATGAACGTGTCTTTTTTTTAGCCTGTAACTAAACGTTAGCAATAAATGTGACCTTTTCTCACAAATGGAGCTGAGCTGCATCACATGCTCTAGTAGCCCATCATGTAACTCTAAATTAGTTTGTGTTTGCTCTGTTAACGTTTGTCAACTTTTAGATTTTTACGGGTTTTTTCAAATTTTCACTCAATGCAGCATATGGTTTCCACCCACTGGCGGAACTACCAGGGTCGCAATTGCGACCGGGCCCTGGCATTCCGCCTGTTGGGGGGTGGGGGGCCCAGAGAGGAAGC
>NW_017306946.1:136896-140830 GCF_000935625.1 Nanorana parkeri | reverse complement strand
GGGGGGGGGGGGCCCAGAGAGGAAGCAGAGGGCACAAAGCTTCCTCACGCTGTCCCCCCTTCTGGTTAGTGCCGCTCCTTCCCCGCTGCACTCTGAATGTACGGGCGGCTGTTGGGGAAGGAGAGGAAGCTGCGTCTGTCACTTGGCTCCCTGGCGGGCTCCGACACAGCAGGCACCGCCAGGCAGCACATTCTTCACATTCTGAACTGGGAGAGGACCAGTGTGGGGGCACGTGGAGAGGGGCTAAACAGCTGTTATGATTATTTGAATTTTTTATGTATTGCTGGGACTTGTAGTCATATATAGCTGGTGGTATTCTGCATTGCTGTGTAATGATTATACAGCGATGCAGAATAGCACCAACTGTGTAGGACTACAAGTCCCAGCAATAGATTACATTATTAAGTAGGGACGCACCAGTGTGTGTGTGTGTGTGCGTAGCTGTTATTATTAATATTTACATTAGAATGTATTGCTGGGACTTGTAGTCCTGCATAGCTGGTGGTATTCTGCATTGCTGTATAATAGTTATACAGCAATGCAGAATATCACCAACTATGCAGGATTACAAGTCCCAGCAATGCATTATATTATTAAGTAGGGACGCACCAGTGCCAATACTGGGCATTTTCATGAGTACTCGTGAAAATGCCCCGATACTACGCACAAGCAAAATTACCAGGGTTGCAGCAGTCACATTTGCGACCGAGCTCTGGTGTTTGGCTAGTTTCGGGCGCTGGGCGAGTAATTTTTTTGTACATATAGCCCTGCTCCGGACAAACAGAGCTAAATGTACAGTGAGAGCCGCTGCTTTTTTAATACAAGTGATCTAATCAGATCACTTGTATCAAATCGAGCGGTGGCGATCGTGTCTGGGCCCCCGCCGTGGTTTTCGGGGCCCCTCATCTCCTCTGGGGGACCCGTGACCATGGCATAGGAGCTCACCATAGAGCCCCTAGAGCAGACGTAGAATGTCCGTTCTTCGTCTCCTCTGTGTGATCACTGAGATCATGGCGTTGTAATCACAGCGCCACCTGTCTCAGCTGTCACTAACTACAGCTTCCACAGAACCCTCCCTGCGTCCTATGGACAGGTGCGCCTTATGGACGATACATACTGTTTATTTAATAGAAAAAAAAGTATCAAAATCATGTTGTTTTTTTGGGGGGGGGGGGGCCTTAATGGTTTCTTGCACCGGGACCCCGAGGTTTCTAGTTATGCCACTGTTTCCACCTGTCCCTATTTGCTGGAGACAGTCCCCCTTTTGAGTGGCCTGTTCCTGGCTGACAAGTATCCCCTGAGATGCCCCTAGCGGCAGTGTCAGAGTGGCTGTGGTGTGCCAGGTGCTGGAATGCAGACAACGTTCTAGCACCCACCATTGAAAGAAGCCAGAACTGTAAGGCCCCTTTCACACAGCTAATCCAATCGGGTCCGCCTGTCAGTTTTTCAGGCGGACTGGATCGGATGCCAAATGCAAGTCTATAGGAAGAATATAGGATTTTTTATTATTTCGTTGTGTGTTTTCGTGTCAAAAAGTCCATTCATTTCGGTATTTGGATACATTTTTGTTAATTTCGGATGAGTTAAGAGACATTTACGAATGAAAATTGCAGAAAAGTGACATTAAAGGAGAACTATGACATGAGTGATTTCCACTCACCTCATAGTTCTAAGCCGACCTGTGACAATGAGACTGTCACAGGTCGGCTCAGTAGATCGGGAGGTGAGGGAACACATACCGGGTTCCCTCACCTCTCGATCCTGTCACGGCTCTCTGCCGTGACAGGGGGAGGGGCTGGATTCCCCTCTCCCCGCTCCGATCTGCCAGCGCTGACTGGCGGAACGGACGGGGGAGGGGGCGGGTACAGCTGGCTCTGCCTCCAGATAGGCAGAGCCAGCTGTCACTCACGCAGCTGGGCGGATCCCGTCATCTAAGTCGGGATCCGCTCCAGGTGCGGCGTCTCAGTATACCGCGAGCTGTAGCTCGCGGTATACTGAGCTTAGGGTAACGGGAGGACGCTAGTTTGTGTCCTCCTGTTACCCCAAGGAGAACTATGGGGAAAAACACTGACCCCATAGTTCTCCTTTAATAAAGAGACATGTTTACTTTTTTTTTTTTTACTTTTGACAGGCCACAGAAACAATAAAAAAGTGTGGGGTCCCCCTAATTCATACCAGACACTTTAGGTCTGGTAGGAATTTTAGCGGAGGCACCAATGCCAAAAAAGAGCATGGAGTCCCACGTAAAATCCCTTACCAGAACCTTGATCCGGGCAGCAGCCTGGCAGAGCAGGAAAGGGGGAACAAACATGCTCCCCCTTCCTGCACCATACTAGGCCATATGCCCTCAACATGGAGAGAGGGTGCTTTGCCAGGGGGGCCCCCCTGGCAAAGTACCTTGTCCCCATGTCGATGAGGACAAGGGTCTATTCCCCACAATCCTGGCCCGGTGATTGTGGGGGTCTATGGGTAGGGGGGCATGTCTGGATCTGAGTGCCCCCCTTTCGTAAAGGGGGCACCCAGATCTGACCCCGCCTCATGAATGAGTAAGGTGTAGTTGTTACCCCTATTCATTCACCAAATACAGTAAAATAAGTACATAAACACACAACACCAAGACCTTTATTAAAAAAAAAAACATTTAGTTAATCTGTGTAATCCCAAGGTGAATCACATCATCCAGTGAAGTAGATTCACGTCAATCATGATGGACAACGGCCCCTGTATAACCAAAAGTAAAAATTCCCGATGCCTGCCAACAAGTCCAATCCCTCCGAACACAAGCTGCAAAATTACAGCTCTGCTCCTAAATGTCAACAAAGGGGGCGAGTTGTGATGTCATGGAACTTGTTCCACCTGTTTGTTTACATTCTATTAGGGGACCAAGAGCTGTCACGGAATGCAAACAAATGGGTGGGACAAGTCCAGTGACATTACAACTCGCTCCGTCCCTTACTTATTGTTGATGGCGAGGTCTGGTTGCAAACGTTATTAAAGTCACAATGCTAATATTTTCATATATGAACCCTACATGAATTGCTACACACTGTTAACTTATAGAGTTCTGCCAGGGCTGTACTACTGAGTCAATGGACACAGGTATAACCTCAAGTGATGTATATTCAATAAACAACATCCTTTATGTATAGAGCCAAATATTATAACTTTTAGTGTGCATTCATATGGGAATATGAGGTATACAATACAGTAATATGCATTATTTAGGATTACAGTAAGTTAATTCGTTATCTTCTATGAAATAATAACCTTTTGTAAATGTACTTACCATGTACATGTATGCTTGAATTGAGTAATGCCAACAGAGATAATAGAAAATAGCATAGAAAGATTAGTTTGTTTGTTTTTTGTAATTCTACTGAGGGTCCATGAAAAGTGTTAGTCATTAGTTGCTAAGACACAATCAATAACATTTAGCAGTAGATGTTTAAGCAAACATGATGGATTAGAAGGGAAGTACTTTATCTAAATGCTTAAACATACATAATGTTTCTGCCGCTCTGTTCCAAATTGCACTTTGCACTTTAATTTTTAATTGTACATATTTTTGCAGTGTACAGACAATTCCCAGGTTGTTTCTTGTCTAAGATATTGCTGATGTGTTGGAGACCCCTAATGCAAGATTTATATAAAATGCTTATGGAAGGAATATATTTGCAACTTGTTGTTTAGAGTTCAGCATTAGGATGTCATTCACAAATTGTCACAATGTTTTTCTTTATTTGATTGCGGCCAGAAATAAAGTCTGGACATATCCAACAGCAATGTTCTCATAATACAGCTATTTGAAAAGTATCACATGAATAAAAGCACTAATGCCATGTTTGCAATGTTAGGAAAACAATTCAAGGAAGCTACTATTGTAACAGGAACTGGCATTTATAAAGCAATTGATTGAAATATATTTATATATATA
>NW_017306946.1:55813-136854 GCF_000935625.1 Nanorana parkeri | reverse complement strand
TTTTTAAAGAAACCTTTAAAAAAATGTTGTTTTAGGCAGGTATTGCCACATGCAGAAAGCCCTGGGGTGAAATTTCTAAAAACAAGGTTATACAAAGGAGCAATTTTATTTAAAAAAAAAATATATATAACACAAAAATTTAATCAAAAAAGGCATCAGAGTATCACTAAATGCACAATTTTTTAGATTTGGATTGTAGTCAGGTGTCAGAACCACTGTCAGGTTTTTTATTGCTGTCTGTGACCCATTTACAGAGAATCACACTCTATTTGTCCTGATCACCAGTGTCTAAAAGCATGAAAATGAGGGAAAATCCCAAATTTTGAGCTGCCACCAGAACAGCAATGGAGGAGAAATCTTCTAACACAACACTTGTTCCTGTGACAACTGTCTAAGAGAAGGATTTTTTCTTACAGCGAAAAGATATCCTCTCCTGTCCTGTTGAGTCTACCGGGCAGGAAATATGAACAAATCTCCCTAATGAGACACAGTTGGTAAAAAAAAACTCATGACAATTGTTTTGACCCTCCCCTACTCTATCCAAACTGAAAAAAGGGTTGGCTTTAGATATACTTTAGGCAGGCGCATGCATGTAAATATTATTTTATAGTAAAGGCACCCATAGACGTGAAATGACACCCAATTCGCTCAACCTGAATATTTCTCTTGTCTTTGGGTGGCCTCCTAATCAGTCAGCTGGTTGCTGGTGATGCTAATAATAATCAATTAGGCAAGTTAGAAAACCTGTCCTAACTGTTATCACATCTTCTCTTATGAGCTTGCACAGCATTTTGCTGTATCCCCTCTCGTCTGAAAGCACTTGAAAGCTGAAGGCTATCCTCCAGCCTCCCTGGCTGTTTTGTGTGTGGTTCCACCACACCACCTGGCTTTGCCCTTGTGTGCCTCCAGCACACATCACACCACCCCTTCTCTTGATCTGGTCTGGCTTCTTAATTAGGCTGCTTTCAGCCACCTGATCAGCTCAAACTGGTCATTGGCAACACCTGGCTCCAGGACTGGAGATTTCATCCCACCCAGAGCTCTAAGAAATCTCCAGAGCTTCATATCTCAGCTACAATTAGGAAAACCTAGAAGAATCTGAAAAACAAGGTTCCCTCTTATAAAATGGTTTACATTCTGGACCCTCTCAGCCCTTCTAGGTGAGAGTCCTGGGTGCTAAAGTTGCCATACTACATCGTGGCATTGCCATGCACTGCCACAACACATATAACTTGACCTGGGTTGTACCACACCGAATAAACACAGGTCACCACAAGGACAATTGTATCACAGCATCACCCACTCACACCACAATGCAGGTGTGATGGGTGATGCTGTAATACAATGCAAACATGCTGTATTCTCCATTAATTAGGCTGCAAACTTCCAGGCACACATCAGGTGTGGGGATGAAGTATTTTTGTTAACATCCTTTTTTATTTTTGTTATGCTGTTTTAGCTTGCTTCAGCAAGGTGTGCTAAAGAGTTATGACTCGGTTTTAAGGATATCTGATAGTCTGGAAAATCAGTAGGGAACCTGCTGAGGCATGCTGGGAGAATTAAATATCTAAGCCATTTCCTGTGCTCTCTGTTCTCTCCTGGGCTCCTGCCCTGTGAGACTGTCAGCTTATTGGGTTTATCTTAGGCCTTGGGCCTAGGCATATGGAAACATGTAGGGATCTTCCCTCCTGGCAGCAACTCCTGAATGTCATGGCTGCTTGAGGACAAGAATATATGGCCTAGAGGAAACAAGCTGCTTATGTGCTACCATATGCAGTATGTAGATGTGGTAAGTGATGGTTTAGTGGGAAGTTATACAAAGGAACCTTCCTATGTTTGTCTGCCTTGGAAGTGAAGATTGAGACACCACTAGAACCTCATTTGCCTGAGCTCTGATAGTAACCAGCTAGCATAATCATAAGAAGATTAACATCCAGAGACTTTAATGTAAGATCTAGAAAAGATTGAGGCTTAGTTCAGAGAATGAGATCCAGTGTATTCTGGGATTTCCTGATCCGCTCTTCACCCTTCTTCCGATATTGCCCTGTGCAATAAATCCTTTTCTATTTTTAATATACTAAAGTGACTGTGCCCATCATTCCCAACAGCCAGAGAAAATAACCTAGCCTGAGGTGAATGTGTCTGGATCTTACTATAAGTAAATGGACTAAGAGTATTCATAGCTATTAGGTAGCTAAAGAACTATTTCCCTTTAATGTATGTCTAAATGGTTACCAATAGCACTACACAGGAGTTACACTGAATCAAACATTAGAAATCTGACAACTGAAGTCCAGCTGTGAAAACATTGTGAGCCAAAGCACTGGAATTGTCCAGAAGAGATGTCAGTAACTGGTAATGGTGGCAGGTATAATTTCTTTAAGGCTGGATGAAACTTACACGTTTAGTCTGTAGCATCAGACTGGTTCTCCAAGACTGGTTCATGTTGATGATAGTGAGCTAATTCACACTGTAGGTGACATACAGATTCACCTCTCCACAACAAAATAGACTGCTGTGCTGAAGACCCTTTCTTACAGGAGTACATACATACATTTTGCTGCTGACTTGTCTCATTGAGGTGCTTCTCCCACCTAACTCTCTCTACACAGACTGTCAGCTCTCCATGCACTACTCCAACACACACAAGTAACAAATGGATCATGGGAACCCAATCTTTTCAGTTGGTTTCAGAATTCTGTTTGGCAAATTGCCATATTAGTTTGCCAGCTCCACAAACCTAGAACATGCAGGATTCGTCATGAACCCATTGCAGTGGCGAACCCAACCTAATCCCCATAATGAATGAGATTCGGGTTCAGACGTGAGTTCAAGCTGAACCCAAGCCGTTCACGATCCCGGCAAAGTAATGTGGGAACTCCTCAATTAATTTTAACGATAATTTACTGTGAGGGCCTTTGGACTTTGGTCAGCTGGCTTAGAATGGACAATAATGGGGTCTGTGTTACATGCCAGCCCCCTCACCAAAAAGAGTGGAGGCATGGAGGAGCGTATTGGAAGCTGTTGCAAGCAAAGGATAGGTAAAGCTGTCAAACTGCATAGGGAGATATTCAGGATCAGTTTGGAAACTGCACTTTAATGCTGATTGCTAGCAATTTTGACAGTCAACCCCTTTTCTGCCTTTTTTCTTCTTAATAGGAGCTTTTAAAAATGTTTAACTGTATTGATTTATTTTGGTTGATTTGAGGTCAGCTGTCACTTTTAGCACGCGGTTCCTTCCATAGCAACCCTTTTGTTTTGCAGGAAAACAGTTTTTTTTAAAAAGGCAATTTTGTTTCAAGGGTGCGGTATTTTGGGTGGTTTATATATTGGTTTATTGGTTTTATTTTATGTTGTTAGGGCCTTTATTCAACTGCTTTTTTACAGTAAAGCTTTCCTTCAAAAAATGTGTGCTTTTGTTTTGGGGTGCAGTATTTTGTGGTTTCCATTTATTTTAGGGGATATACACTGAGTGGCCAGATTATTATGACCACCTGACGTTTGTAGGCAAATTAGCTATAATTCGCTCTAATTTCGCACTGAAGTTGCTAGAGGGCCAGACCATTATAATAGGGAAGCAGGTTGTTTACCAAGACAGTAGAAGTTATTTTTTTATGAAGATATGGGTAAACAACACTATTTAACATCCTTTGAACGCGGGATGATTGTTGGCGCTCGGAGCAAGTATCAGCAAAACAGCAGAATTCGTTAAATGTTCAAGAGCAGCTGTTGTTAAAGTGTTTAAAGACTGGACTGTCAGCCAAAAATCTGGGTCTGAACGTGCGAATTGTGGCCGTCAGGGACTAGTCAATGTTAGGGCAGAACGGAGAGTGGCAAGACTGATACAAGACAACAGAAGGGCAACAGTGCAGTGTCAGATTCCTTGCATCACCTTTCAACATCTCGTGGAGTCACAAGGCGGCCCAATGAAGTCATCTCGTGGCTCAACGAAGTACTGATGGGGTGGTCATAATAATCTGGCCACTCAGTGTGTAGGTTTATAATGAAATTTTTTTTTTTATATACATTTACTAAAAACTGCAATGCTTTACAAAGAACATGAAGATTTGTTCTGTCCTGTACACAACATTATTTTATATGAACTATATAATTTAACTGCAGCCATTTTGTTATTTTATTTTTATGATCTGCAGCTAATGAGTCATTTTTTTAAGCAATTACCGTTATTGCTTCTAAGTCATACACTTCAACATGGTTCTAACTCAAGAAAGAAATACATTTATCCAGCAGAATTTAGTATCTTATATAACTCATGTATCAGAAACTGGTAAAATTGAAGTGCATTCTGGAAGCTGTGTTGTACCTTAAAATGATATGTGATTTATTGGGTGAGATTCATATATCCATTTATTATTACTGCCGAAGTGTTTGTAACATTATTATATTGTACCACATTATTCAGTATGTCATTTTCTGTCAGTAGGGTTATTTTTATGTTAATAAATCCATTGCTAGCAAAATATATTTCAGTATTTTTTATAACTTGTTTTCAAATACATAACTTGCTACCAATTTCACAGTGTTACCTTTACAGCTAAAGCAATATTTAAAAAATAAAGAGACTTAGTCATGTTGAAATAATGTGAATGTTTTCTGCATCATTTCATTTTAATGATGACAGCTGTTTATAACTTTCATTTTAAGTTATGTTAATATCAGAGTCCTAAGTAGTAATGCACCAGTACCGATACTGGTATCCATATCAGTGACGATACTGGGCATTTGGGCGAGTGCTTATACGTGCCCAAATGATCCGATACTTACCCCAATACAGGAATCTCCCTCTGACTAGTAGTGCCGCGAGGAAGCATGGAGCAAGCTTCCTGATTGCCTAGAAAGCCAGCTTCATGCTGCCTAGCGACACTGCGAAGCAGCCTGCCTTCCTGACCAATCGGGAACCTGGGAGGCACGTCATGATCCACCTCCTGGCTTCCTGATTGGTCAGGAAGCCAGGCTGCCAAGCAATGTCCCCAGTGTGAAGCCGGCTTCCTAGCCAACCATAATCCATCATAACCCACCTCCCAAGTTCCTGATTGGCAAGAAAATTGGCTAGCACCACTGCGAGGCAGCCTGGCTTCCTGACTGATCAGGAAGCCAAGTGGCAGGTCATGAAAAAAAATATATTGGTACACGTACTCAATACCGAAAAAACGATATTGGTGCATCCCTGGTCTCAAGACTAAATGTTTCTGAAAGAAGTCCTGTTTATATTGCCCATAAAATTAAATTGTTCTTTCAGTGTTACAAGGTCCATTTAGAAAATAAAAAGGTGGGGTTTATTATTATTATTAGCCAAATAAGCTGTAATAAAATAGATCAAAATATTTCTAGGAATAAGTGTAGTGTTTTTACATAAATTGATTTAGAGGTAAAAATTCAGATTTTGCCTGTGAATTAGGCTTATTTACCATGTAGACTGCTTCATTAAAATTTGCTTGAAAAACAAGAAAAAGTTTGAATTGTTAATGAAAAATTGGGTCATGTTTCAAGCTAATGAGAGGTGTATTTACTGGTACAAGAACAGGTCCAGAAAACTATGGCCCATCTTTTTTGACCATAATTCTCTTTAGGGTCACAGGAATACATTTACTATGTCCTACTGTGACCATAAACTTAGCATATAGCGGGCTATTGTCATGATATTTATTTTATCAGATTATTATTAGTTCTAGCCTTTTAGTTATATAACCGCTGTGGTTTTAAGTTTCTGTGAACTAAAGCTGCAATCCAATATTCTAAACTAATGGCTGTTTGTTTTATAGCACACCACTAAGCAGTGAGGCTTATTAATGAACACGTTACCTGAAAAAATTGTAATTGGACAAAATGGTATATCCAAGGTCACTGACATAGGCAATTTATCAATGTTTCAAGGACACTGTGATCTTTGAAAAATACACATAAATGCTTAATTGACATTTGATAGACATTGCTACAAAAAACACCACCAGCCTCATCCCAATTAATGAGAAAGACCCAATTTGTAACAAGCTAACACAAAGTGCACTTGCTAATGGGTTAATGGCAATATATGCCGCTACTACTACACTGATTGTGCAATTGATTTATTACTACAATGTCTGGCCTTACACTGCAGAGAACATCTCATCTAAAGAGCCTGCTACCTTTTCCTTCCGTTGACAGGATTAGTTTATGCTGCAGTGTCTGTGCAGGTTGTTCTGGGCTGACCATGAGAAACAGACAAAGACTGTAATACGATCTAAATGTAATTACAGGCATACAGTACATGGAGGTTTATATAGTGCCTTTCTGCCACAGGATGCAAAGACCATTACAATTTTAATGGTTTATTTTCAGATAGAGGATGTGACTTATCTGCAGCCATACTGTAAGCTAACCTAGTGAAATGTTAAGCTTCTGCTTTTTTAACCATGGATTTAAAAGTGCTGGAACTGCAGAATAGAAAGTATAGGATCCAAAAAGCTTTTCTTGGGTGATACTTTCGAATATATCAAACTGCAGAACAGAAAGTACAGGATCCAAAAGCATTTTCTTGAGTAACACAATTTTTGATCTTGATATTTTTAGTTTTTCTGTGTTTGATTTCTGAAAGTATTTCAGAAGTTATTTAAGATAACTAAATCCAAACTGTTTTAAAGTTGTGAAGACTAGCCTTAAAGCGATAAACCCTTCAACACTGATACAACAATCAGTGGAGGTTACAGTTACTTGATGTACTCCGTTTGGACTTTTTGCAGTGGCTTTTAGTCTGCTAAATAATGCGAACTTGCAAATATGTTTTAGTGGGCGTGTATTAAAGCATAAAAGAACTTAAAGAGAGCAAGATTTCACACCCCAATTTAATTGACTGAAAGAAACTGCATTGAGTAAATTCCACCTTAAAGGGAAACTATGGGGTTAGGGCTTTTCCCCATAGTTCTCCTTAGGGTAACGGGAGGACACAAACTAGCGTCCTCCCGTCATCCTAAGCTCAGTATACCGCGAGCTATACTGAGACGCCGCAGCTGAAGCGGATCCCGACAATTATGTCTGGATCCGCACAGCTGCATGAGTGACAGCTGGCTCTGCCTATCTAGAGGCAGAACCAGCTGTACCCTCCCCCGTCCGTTCCGCCAATCAGTGCTGGAGGATCGGAGCAGGGAGGGGGGAATCCAGCCACTTATCATCAAGGGGAGGAAAATGCCTTTCCCTGAGATCTCATGAGATTACAGATGAGATTTCCCAGCAATGCTCTGCTGATGTAACCTTCCTAGAATGCAATGCTTGGGCACATTACTTGATTTATGCCACAGTGGATCAGTAAGTGAAAAAAAAGCAAGTGTTTATCTAATCAATGTAAGATGATTGTGATGTTTAGTCAAAGGTGTTAAATGTCCACTTTAACCCAGCTATGATTGCATACTTTTTCCATGGTATGACCAAATCAATATTTCAAGTTTAAATGGAACTTGAGATCCAGACTTGCACGGTTAACAAATTGTAGGTGTTACTATTTATGAGAAGGCTTTTCAGGTGTTCTTGGTCAAGCTGTGACAGAGTTTTATTCACTTACAGTATGTATTGAATCTTCCTTGCATGAGCCACCTGTGTTGATCTAGGGCAAGGACAGTGGCAATGTCTACTTTTTCTACAGGAAGACATTTGTTTTATGGTTACATATTCATGCATGGACTGAGCCAAAACAGTGTTGCAATACTTAATGTGGATCAGAAAGCAAGATGCTCTTTTAATTCCCTTATAATTCGAGACAGTGAAGTAAAAAGAGTGATTGCCAGGTATCTCTGCTGCTTAGATTATATCGCACTTTTAGAGGACACCGAAAATTCCATCTTGTTCTCTGTGAGGTAGGTAAAGAGTATCTGGCGCTTCACTGAATTGTCTGTAGGACAAAAGAGGAGATTATCTAATAACTGCACATGTATTCAGTGTGTAAGTGCAGAAGAAAGGTTGCCTTAGGTTTTGAATGGCGACAGTGATAAGCCCTATGAATCTCATCTCATCCAATAGGGCTGTACCAAATTATTATGTTGCCATAGGCATGCTTTAACAATGGTGTTCAATTACACAGTTATAATTTTGCATATGATTATTTTTGCTTAATGATTACATTAATCTGCTGTTTGTAAGGAATATGCTGTATATGTTGTTTACAGAGCTACTACTCAAGTGTGCAGAGATAATGAGACAAAGGGGAATAAAGTACAGAGAAAAAAAATGACCAGAAGTACACAATTTCTATACACAGGCCTGAAGCATTCCTAAACATTACAGCTAATATTTGAGTATAAATAATTACAAAACCAGATGTGTTAATATTCTCTCTAGAATTTACATTAGTGAACACTTTTTTTTTGCAAAGGTTAACATGCGCAGCAAATGATGATTCCCTTTTTAATTCAGTTTTATTATTAAGTTTATAGAACTAGGTGCCTCCTTCCTATGGCGTATGCAGGTGGAACTAAGAAAGAGGCACCTGATTCTTATATTGAATATCTTATTTAAATTTCAGATGTTTAGGGTCTGCTATTCTCTTTGTGACTGCTGGGTGTGGTGTTATCATGCAAAGATCAAAAGAGCTATATATGACCCTCTGAAAGAGTGAATGCCTATGAGTCTGAAAGGGGATTTACAGCAAAAAGATCACCAGCTTATTGTGTTGGTTTGTGTGTGTGGCAATTTTTTCCCACTGATGTCGAGGCATTTTTTCTCCAACTGACCACTGGGACTTATTTTCCTCCCACTGACTTACAGCTAGGGGAGCTTTTCTTCTCATTGACACTATGGTATTTCACCTCCTTCTGACACAAAGGTATTTGAGCTTCTCACTGACCACCAACCCATCACATTTCTCCTCCCACTAACACCTGGGCATTTTTTTTTCTCCCACTGACACTAGGGGATTTTTTTTCTTCCACTGGAACTAGGACATTTTGTTTCCTTTCCCTTGCCAGCAAATGAGGACCATGTTACATAATACTGTTACATAATCCTAATTGCTACACTCTGTGAGCTGTGCTGTACATTACTGGACTCATGAACACTACACACTATGTTGTAGGTCAAGCAAAACAAATGGCAAATGCACTCATCAACTTATCACCAGCTTTAAAGCAAGGTGCACAAGGAAGGGCTTTAAACAATACAACAGCAAAAAGTTTCCCAGCACACTCACCAGGTCTTTTGCTACATGTGCTCCAAGATGGAGACTCTCAAAGGAGTTAGGACCGCACTACATTTTGGTGCCTTGACGAGGCAGTGCGGCTTTCACATATTCTGCAGAAGACGTGTATTTAAAGCCTCTGTTTTTAACCTTCGCGGTTAGACAAGTTTTTTTTGCATGCTGGCTGTTGAGTGGGCTGGGAAACTTTTTTCTGTTGTATTGTTTAAAGCCCTTCCATGTGCACCTTGCTGTAAAGCTGGTGATAAGTTGATGAGTGCGTTTGCCATTTGTTTTGCTTGACTGATTTGGTGCAGTGACACATTGGGGGTCTCAGCTACCGTTGTGATGTGCGGGGTCCCTTGTGTGTCCCTGTGCATGTAAGGGGGTTGGGCTGCCTCCTGGCAAACCTGCACTCAATTTTATATTTTGCTACATGTGCTCCAAGATGGAGACTCTCAAAGGTTAGAGTTAGGACCGCACTACATAGAGGTGCCTTGACGAGAAAGTGCGGCTTTCACATATTCTGCAGAAGACGTGTATATAAAGCCTCTGTTTTTAACCTTAGCGGTTAGACAAGTTTTTTTGCATGCTGGCTGGTGAGTGTGCTGGGAAACCTTTTGCTGTCAAAAAGAGAATCTGCCACCTCCAAACATTATCAAACATGGGAATCTTAGCCCCTATGTGATAGCCCTAAAGTAAAAAAAAAAAAAGTGACAAAAAAGTAAAACAAATAGTAAAATACATACAATTAAAAAAAAAAAAATCCAACCCTGCCATCTGCATGCAAATGACAATGTACGCGTAGGACATGAATGTGTACATGAACGAAGATTGTGCCACAAATGCTGCTAACGTCCAAGTACGAACAATAATTTTAGGGCATAATTTGTTGTTAACTCTAAACTAATAAGTGGTAAAGGCTTTTAAAGTGTCGCCTATGGACAATTTTGAGTACCATAGTTTTTCGCCATTGCACAGGGGTGCACAATTTTATTATTTGACATGTTTGGTATCTGTTTACTCAAAGCAACCCCATCTTTTATATTTTACCAAAACAATGGTATTAAATTGTGCTTGTATGCACTAAAATTAATTTAAGTGTTTTTTTTCTTTAAAATATTGATTTGATAAACATTGGCACAAATATTGTGCAGCATAAAAAATGCAGCTACCATTTTTTTTTCTACTGGGCCTCTGCTTTCAGAAAATATATACTTGCTTAGGGTTGTAAAGTAATTTTCTATCAAAAATTCCAGATTGTATTATGTGTGTACAAAAATTACAAAATTGCTCCACTACTAAGGTGGTTAAAGTGCAACTGAAGCCAAAACTTTTTTAAGTTTTGGATAGAGTGGAGAGGAATTAGAACACATGTCAGATTTTTATTGCTGTCTTTGACCCCCATCAGGGAGATTCACCCGCTCTTTGTCCTGGTGACTGTTACCACTGTAAGTGAAAGAAAGTCCCAAATTTTAGGTTGTTATCAGAACAGGAGTAGATGGGAAATCTTCCAATGGGTACACTAGTTCTGGTGACCCTGCTGACCACCAGAGATTTCCCTCTCTTTTGAGGAATTTTCTCTCACTTTCCTGTTCTGGCAATGAGACAGAAGGTGAAGAAAAATCTCCCCAATGGAGCAGAGATGACAAAAAAATCTAACAGGAGTTATAAACCCTATCTTACTCTATCCAACACTAAAAAAAGTTTTGGCTTCCGTTCTACTTTAAAGGAGAACTATGAGGTGAGGGAAAATCACTCACCCTCATAGTTCGAACCGATGTGTGACAATTAAACTGTCTGTCACACGTCGGCTCAATAGATAGGGAAGCTAGCAAACGCATACTGTCGCACGCTCACTTCTCGATCTTCTCCCTGCAGAGAGCGGTGACTGTCAGTCACGGCTCCCCACTAGGGGTTCCCCCCTCCCCGCTCCGATCCTCCAGCACTGATTGGAGGAACGGACGGGGAGGGGGCGGGCACAGCTGGCTCTGCCTCTAGGTAGGCAGAGCCAGCTGTCCTTCACGCAGCTGGGTGGATCTCAATAGCATTGTCGGGATCCGTGCACGGCTGCGGTGGTCACAGTGTACCGCGAGCTGTAGCTCGCGATATACTGAGCTTTGGGTTAGGGAGGAGGTTAGTATATGTCCTCCCGTGACCCTTAAGAGAACTATGTTGAAAAACACTCACCCCATAGTTCTCTTTTAAGCCCTCTCACTGTATTATTCTTGGCTCCAAAATGAAATTACGTTATTTTAGCCTAAGACTCTTAATAGATGCTAACATTTCTGTATGTACATGAATGTTTTTACCAGGTCATGAACACAGAGCGCACAAATATTCCAATACAAATGATGTGTCTTTGTGTGAACTGTAGGAGTAAGTACTCACTGTAATAATATGCTGACAGTTGGATGTACCTGAAATACCACAAGGACATTCTTTAATGCAATAATTGTAAATGAGGTAATCAATAACATTTGGAATGAATTATGTGAAATGTAAATTTCTTCTTTTTGGTTCTGAAAGATTTATAGCAGCAATAGCCTGAATATGACATGTGAGAACAGCTAGACAGGAAGACCTAAATGGAAAGAGATTTTCCAATCAATAAGAGCAGCTAATGACATACAATAGTTTGTAAAGTCACAAAAAAAAAGGTGCAAGCTTGTTTTGCACATGTAGCAAATAAAGTTTATACAGGCGATTTTATTTTAAATATAATGTATTTATTTGTTTAAAATGATCTCTATTTTATTTTAGATTTGCATTTCTAATCAAAGTTTGACTGCTTAAAATTAGGGATGCTCCGATACCACTTTTTTAAGACCGAGTACGAGTACCGATACTTTTTTTCAAGTACTCGCCGATACCAATTACCGATACTTTTTCTTAAAGGGACAGGTCACATTTTTTCTAAAGCAATACAAAAACATGATTTTAGGTCAGTTTCTTAACATTTCATGAATCAGAATGGAGCAGATGACTGAGGACTTGGAGGAGGAGTTCGCGGCCATCTTGTTTCATTGAAGATGCTATGGAGGTCCTGTGTGGGCCGGTTTCGGGTCCTTGAAGATGGCGGACGCGGCACAGGTACTCTTTTTGTATCTGAGTATTTGCACGAGTACGAGTACTCATGCAAATACTCTATATCGCCGCCGATAACGATGCTTGTATCGGTATCGGAGCATCCCTACTTAAAATGTTTGTTTTCTTCATCCAAATTAAAAAAGGTAAGATGTCATATCAATACTAGAGCTACGTTGTGATTATACGGTAGACACAAAACATGGGGTGAATGCTAAAACAGCAATCAAGTCCATAGAGCTTGATTTTTTTGGCTTTTACTTTCGGGCTGCATCATTTTTGTCAGTAGATTTGAATCTACATTGCCTAGTTTTAATGTTCATTACATTTTACCCAGTTTAGTTAGTGCTTTTCAATATCTTTTCAACTTTCCTTTAAATGGCTTTCTGAATGAACTTGAAGAATAATGAGGCAATAAATGAATCTCATTCATATCTCACATTTTACAACAGATATTAGAACTAGAGATAATGACTCTGGGCAGATCTCTATCTTTACAAGGCATTATAATTAACAAAAATTAATCAGGCTCACCGCATTAATTTCACCTCGTTGGCTTATAATATAGCACTGCAGGATTTGGATATAGCCTTGAAATTGGAGCATTGGTTGATATGTAAAAGTTTAACCTAAATATAGGAACAGACATAAATGACTTAAGGTCCATTTTCACATTTGCAAGTGATTCACATTTATTGTGGTAATGAAGAAGTGCAGTGATGATGTATACATGTGCACATTTTCATGACTCACATTTTAGGCTTTCCTAGTTTTTTTATGAACCTTTTATATTTTTGGGTAAGTAGGCCCAACCAGAAATGATCTTGCCTTGAAAGTCTCACAGTCTCGAAATGTTCCAACATCCTTTACTTCCAAAGATTGCCATGTCAGGGCTAACTGAATCTGATTGCATGTCCTTTCACATGCTTTTTTGTCTATAGTCATTATATTATGACCACTGTGGCTGACAGTTTAGTAGAGTAAGTATAAGAGAGCCAAGGCTCTTATTATCTGATCTCATGTAATTAAAACATATATATAATCCTAAGCTATGTGTTTATCATATACTAAATAGCTGATGATTTATGGAACTTAAAGGGAAACAAAAAGAATTTTTGGACCATGTGATCTATATATATTTTTATAGGTTAAAATGTTTTTAAAGATATGTTTTATATATACTATGTATATAAATCTTTACTTTATGTAATCAGGCTGCACTCATGGTGATGATGTCACATAGTTTATAGCAAAGGGGTAGTCTTCTTTTTGCCCAGTCAAATATATTTTAGAAGAGCCAGTAAGGGGGGGATTTGGATAAGCCAGCCCCTCACTATAAAAGGGGGATAAGAGCAGTTATAGCGCATATATATTACAAGCTGCTGTGGGTAGAGGATAGGGAAGCTGGCAAACTGCATAGAGAGATTAGGGCTAGGAAACTCTACCTAACTTCTGATTTCTAGATGGAATCAAGAGCAGTGGTCACTTTTAGCTGCTGTCATGGCATAGCAAACTGCTTTTTTGCTGCAAGGTTTCCTAACAAAAGTGGGCTTTTGTTGCAGGGGGTGGTATTTGGGGTTTTTCACTTCTTTTGGGGTTTGTTGCTTTTATTTTATGTTGATAAGGCCTTTTTTAAGCTTTGGGTGCTTACAGCACTGCATTCACTTACCTGTTGCCTGGAGGTAGCCCATTCCTCTTTAAAGGTAGAGGCACACACTAGAAGCCCAGCACAACACAGTGGCAGCTAAAGACCCCCAGAGTGTCCCCACACTAAATACAGCAAGCTAAGCAAAATTGACAACTGCACCAATTAAATTAATAACTAGCTTTTTAAAGTAAGGCAGATGGAAGGGCTATGCACAGAGCAAACACAAACATTTTTTCTAACGTGCCTTTAAGGAGGAATGGGCAACCCCTAAGCATACCGGCACTCAATTTATCCATTGTTATATAGGTTCCAAGATGGAGGCTCTGATAGATTAAAGCTAGGACCACACTACACAGTGGGCCTTCACAAGGCAGTGTGGCTTCCACGTTTTTTGAAAATGTTGTGCAACTAAAACCTCTGTTTTAATGCAAATAGTTTTTTTTTCAGGGTTACTGTTAAAGTGACATTAAACCCTCAGATTTTTTAACATAAAACAATACTGTAATGTGTGCCTTACTGTAATCCATGGTTGTTTCCCTTCTCTTTGCTGCTCTTCCTTTTATATCTGTATCTCTTCTCATGCTCTGCAGAACTTCTGTTTTGCAGCAGACTGCCTTGTCTCAGGAATGGATACACAATGTCTGTGTATCCGTTTGTATAGGCTTGTAATCTGAGCCAGCACTACAGGAAGAGGCCCTGGGCTGAAAAGGGAAGTTCTGCCCAGCATGAGAAGACATGAGGAAACAATCACGGATTACAGTAAGGCACACATTACAGTATTGGTTTATGTTAAATAATCTGAGGGTTTAATGTCAATTTAAGTGAGCTGTAATAGAGTATTACTTTATGCAGTCTTTCATGCATCCATCGACACCAATCGCGATCAGTGGGGGCCACAAAGCCAGTGTCTGAGCTATGGGCTCATTGGAGGATCCTCTAATCCTCTGGCAGGGCAGTATGAGCCTATGTACAGGAACATTGTCTTTCACATCTCTTTATTGGTCAGTGAGGACATCCATCACATTGATGTGCCAATAGCAAATCTTGGGTAACACACAGAGAAGTCAGGATTTCTATGGGCATGCATGAAGATTATTAGATTCACAACAGAATGTGTGGACACATCTAGGTGCCCACATTTTATTAATGTTACCAGTTTAATACCTTTTACCATTTTACTAGACAACACATTAAAGACATATAAGTTACGGGTAAAGAATCAGAAACCGGAAAGCATAGGTGAAAACATCCCAGTAAGTAAAAATGTTACTTCACACATATACAGTGTGTATGTGTATGTATATATATATATACATATATATATATATATATATATATACATATACATACATACTGTATATTTACATAGACACACACCAAACATCCTGGCAATGCCTAATCAGATTTGAGTAATAGTCTATACACTTCTCGTCTGTAAACATATATATTATTAGCTATAATTACCTAACCTACTAACAGGACTTCCTGTATCTGGGGAATTTTATTGTCAGACAATTGATACAAATAATGCCATAAATATGTTGCAGTGTATGCAGAAAAATGATTTAAAAGAAATAATAGCATTTTGTACCTCATTATACTACATTGCATTGCTAACTATCATTCCCAGCATAAAATGCTCACAAAAGCATGTGCATTTTGTTTAAAGGAGAACTATGAGGTGAGTGCTTTTCACCTACCTCATAGTTCTAGCCGACCTGTGACAATGAGAATGTCACAGGTCGGCTCAGTAGATCGGGAGGTGAGCGAACACATAACGGCGTTCGCTCACCTCTCGATCCTGGTGGATCGGACGGGGGAGGGGGCGGGTACAGCTGGCTCTGCCTCTAGATAGGCAGAGCCAGCTGTCACGCAGCTGGGCGTATCCAGACATAATTGTCAGGATCCGCTTCAGCTGCGGAGTCTCAGTATACCGCGAGCTGTAGCTCGCGGTATACTGAGCTTAGGGTGACGGGAGGACGCTAGTTTGTATCCTCCCGTTACCCTAAGGAGAACTATGGGGAAAAAGCCTTAACCCCATAGTTCTCCTTTAAGAATTGTCTTCATTTTAATTTTTTTTAATGATATTACTAAAATGCAGTTTATATAATGTGCTTGTTCCTTACTTTGGTAAGTGGACCTATTAAACTTCATGCTGAATCAGTGCATTACTGAATTAGATTGTTTTTATTGCAGTTTACAGAAAAATGTCTGTTTTCTTACTCACGTTTATTATTTGGCAATTAAGTTTAAGGGCTGATTCACATTTGTGTGGCAAAATGTGCATTTCGCTAAGCATTACTGCAATGCATTTAACACATAAGTGTATATAGTTTGTGTTACATTGTACTGCCAGCTTTTCTAAATGTCACACTAATGCGCATACTATACATAGCGCAGCATGATGCACATGCATTTTAGTGCACCACAACACACAAATGTGAACACACAGTGGTGACATAGCAGCCAGTGGCAGAAAGCATGCACTGCATGCAGCTAGGAACACTTTCATATGTGACAGATAGCAGCAGCATGCAAATCTCTGTAAGAGGAAGAAGATTGGAATCACTCCTCGCTGAACATGTAATCGGTACTATTCTTCCTTTACAGGGAGGCACCATTTTAGTTTTTTCTCAATGCTAATTAAAGTGACCCTGTCTCTAGCATAAAGAAAAGGATCTAAATGGTTGTGCCCATGTACATGGATACACTATATATAGAAACATGATTTTAATACATTAGCACACATTGGGAATATTTAAGCATCATGGGAAATGTATCTTGTCTGTATATAAGGGTATTTCTTCCTGTTTTTTCCCCTTAATTCACTAACATAAAAATAAAACATTTTTAGTCAGTATTTATGTGATAATATTTTTTTATCCCTTTGAACTTAAAAATAATGACCCAATTGTTAAAATAACACTGGGCTCCTTATTTTCTCCAGAGCACAATTGATTGTGGGGTAGGGTAGTAAGGTCCTAAGTCACTGATCATAAAATATAATACTTTTCTTACCTAATTCTGCTCTGTAATAATGTCATACATATACACCTACATATGCAAGAGTGCAGAATCCTTGAACATAATCCAACTGGATTCTTGAAAAGAAGCATTACTTTCAATAAGTATAAACCTGTTGAAATGAAGCTTTCATAAAAATGGGAAAAAGTCTTCATACTGACAAGCCCTAGGACTGGCATCTCTGGATCAATGGGAGCAGCGTAGGCCTCATGTTCTCATACAAGTAAAGAAGTCATTTCAACCATCTAAATAGATCTGGGATGAAATACTGCCTGAGATTGTGTCGCCATTCATCTTTGTCTCAATCGTTTCTTCACTATAGCGTTAAATGGCCACATAGAAATAGAGGTCGCAAACACCTCAGACAAGGAATAGCTGGAGACATTGATCTCACAATAGTCCCAAAAATATAGAGATACATTATAATCAATGTACTTAAAGTGTATCTTTAAGTAATAGACACGAACTTAGACACTATAACATTACAGGAGGACCTGGATAAAATAGGGGAGTGGGCATTAATGTGGCAGATGAGGTTTAATGTCAATAAATGCAAAGTAATGCACTTTGGAATTAAAAATAAACAAATGGGTTATACAATTATGTGTATGCCGCTGGGGAAGTCAGAAATGGAAAAGGATTTGGGGGTCATTGTAGACCACAAACTGAAAGGTAGTTTGCAGTGCCAGGCTGCTGTAAACAAAGCTAGCAGGGTCTTGTCCTGTATTAAAAAGGGGATGTATTGCAGGGACAAGTCTATAATTTTGCCACTTTATAGATCATTGGTTCGACCTCATCTGGAGTACGCGGTCCAGTTCTGGTCACCAGTACTAAGAAAAGATGTCCTTGAGTTGGAAAAAGTCCAGCGGAGGGCAACCAAACTAATTAGGGGTATGGAGGACCAGAGCTACGAGACAAGGCTACTAAATTTAAACATGTTCACATTGGAGGTGAGGAGATTAAGGGGGGATATGATCTCCATGTACAAAATGTTCAATGGTGGTAGCAACATTAGCGATAAACTGTTTAAAATTAACTCCATTACAAAAACTAGAGGCCACCACCTAAAATTGGTGGAAAAAAAATTCCAGCACAAGGGGCGAAGGGGGTTCTTCACAGTAAGATCAGTTAGGGTCTGGAACTCACTGCCACAGGCGGTGATTTCAGCAAATAATGTGGAATTGTTCAAGAAACTTTTGGACGATTTCTTAAGGGACCGTAATATACAGGGGTACAGGTACTCCTAGAATGAGATCCTAATAGGTTGGACTTGATGGACTAATGTCTTTATTCAACCTCAAATACTATGTAACTATGTAACTATCTATACTCATTTTTTTAAAATTTAGGATGAAATAGGCTTTGTCCTGGTAGACAAGCCCCATAGAACTCTATAGGGCTTTTATGCACCTCCATGGTCAGGAGAAAGAGGTGTTGAGGCAATGGATGTAAATAAACAATGACGGCTGCAGCAGTTAGATTTCAGTAAGTAAACATCTATGGAGGGGAAGGGAGAGATCACTTATCTCAAGGCAAAGGGGCAAAAAGATTAGATGCACTTATCTTATAACGTTAACAAACTGTGTTGGTGTTAGAGAGGTTTCCCTTCACTTCCTGTCCTGGGGAAAACCAATTATCAGACAGGAAGTGAAAGAATCTCTTCAATGGAACCTCTGATGGCAGTACAATGTGACATGTGAAAAGTTATTGAAAAAACTCCAATGTGTTAAGCGCTCTTCGGGGGAGGGGATCTGGTGTCGTGTGCTGGTGTGCGGCTCCTAGTAAATCCGCACTGGGGTGTATGTGTGACAGGAGTTCTGATATTTCCCCACTCAATCCCAAAAAAGGTTTTGCCTATAGACACACTTTAAATAAGCAATAGCACCTGGATAATGCTATTCAATGTTCAGAATAATTAATTTCTTATTTACATGTTAAAGGGGCCAAACAGGTCAAAGCAATTATTATTTTTAATATCATACAGGATTTATATAGTGCCAACAGTTTGTGCAGCACTTTACAATATAAGGAAAACATTACAATACAATGTAAGACAAGATGGTAAGGAGGGCTTAGTGATACATGAGAAGAAAGCTGTGTGGGGATGAATTGTTTGAGAATGTGATGGCTCAGTGGTTAGTTTGAGGTGGGATAGGCTTCCCTGAAGAGATGATTCTTTAGCGATGGCCTAAATCAGAGTAGGAGATAGACCGACAGGTTGGGGTAAAGAGTTCCAGAGGATGGGAGAGACTCTAGAGAAGTCCTAGCGGTGGGCGTGGGAGGAGTTGACGAGGGAGCTGGAAAGCAGGAGGTCTTTGCAAGAGTGGAGGGGACAGTTAGGGTGATACTTTGAGTTAGGGTTTAAGATATAGCCGGGGGGAAGAGTTGTGGACGGCTTTGTAACTGGTTGTTAATATTTTTAATTTTATCCTTTGGGCCATTGGAAGCCAGTTGAGGGACTGGCAGAGGGGGGCTGCAGACACTGAGCGGTTGGTTAGGTGGATGAGTCTAGCAGCAGCATTCATGATAGACTGAAGGGGAGATAGCCTGTGTAGAGGTAGGCCAATGAGAAGTTGCAATAGTCAAGACGAGAGATAACAAGTGAGTGGAGTAGCTTTGTGGTTTCATTGGTGATGCTGCCAAGTAAACACTACAGCTGTGCTATGAGGCAGCATTTATAAACCTTTTGTTTTAGTTGCAGCACCCTTTAAATGAATGCGAAATCTCAAGGCACCCTAGTCTAAACTTTAAAAAATGTAAATGTAAAAATATAAACATAGTGTTGTTTCCCGGTATGGATTTTAGGGGGGCCCCTACACACAAAAAAAACAACTTCACATCACATCAAGTCCCCCCTTTCATATAAGAAGCCCTCTTTCAAACTTTTACATCCGAGTCCCCCTCTTCCCATCAGATTCCCCCCTTCCCATTAGAGCCTCCCCTTTCCATTCAAAGTTTCTCCATTTTACATAAGGGTGCCCCTTCACATTAGGAACCCCCCTTCACATCAGAATCCTATCTTTTAATCTTTCCCACAGTGTGGCTAAGGACCGGATGTGGGGCAGGTTAGGACACAGGTGGATTTCTGCCCTCTTCCGAATGCTCAGGGAGTTCCTGGATGTAACCTCCCTGGATTAGCATCATGCATTTCCATGGTGCTGGTGGCTGGTCACCTGCACCATGGAAAAACACAACACTGTGCGAAACTTTCAGAATAATGTTCCTCAACATAAAATTGCAAAGGCTTTAAATATATCATCATCTACAGTACATAATATCAAAAGATTCCAAGAATCTGCATTCCAAATCTCTGTGTGCACGGGACAAGGCCAAAGCACAATACTGGATGCCTGTGATCTTCGGACCCTCAGACAGCACTGCATTAAAATAGGCATGATTCTGTGATGGACATAACTGCATGGGCTCAGGAATACGTCCAAAAATCACTGTCTGTGAACACAGTTCCCCATGTCATCCAAGAATACAAGCTAAAGCTCTATCATGCAAAGAAGAAGCCATATCTAAACATGATCCAAAAACGCTGCCATCTTCTCTGGGCCAAAGCTCATTTAAAATTGTTTGTTTGCAAAGTGAAAAAACTGTTCTGTGGTCAGATAAATGGAAATGTGAAATTCATTTGGTCAACCATGGGCGCCGTGTCCTCCAGACCGAAGAGAAGAGGCTTGTAATCTGTGCTCAGTTCAAAAGCCTACAGCTCTGATGGTATGGGGGTGAAATAGTACGTATGAAATGGGCAACTTGCATATCTGGAAAAGCACCATCAATGCTGAAAGATATATCCAGGTTTTAGAGCAGCATATGCTCCCATCCAGACAATGGGGTTGATTTACTAACCTTATAAACACACCACGAACGTGTATACACCTCTGCAGTGTGTTCCCTCCCAGCATGATCTATGGGTGGAATCTAAACACCTTTGTAATGTGTACACACCCAGCAGGTGTGTTGTTCAAAGCCCTGAAGGAATTCCAAGGTGATGTTGGGTAAATTAGCTCTATGTTGTGTTGCTTGCGTTGATGAATGCAAGGAATTTAAATGCATGAGCTAACCATTTTTGTCTAAACTGTGAAGCAGCATTATATATGCATCATGTGCATGATTTTTCCATATATGGCATTAGTGGAAATATGCTTTTAGAGACTTTTTGGTTGATAAATACGTTTTGCTGTGTGAAAATCACACACACCTGGTGTGTGTGTGTGTTTTGGTTAGTAAATCACCCCCAATGACTTTTTCAGGGAAGGCCTTGCAAGAACTCTTTTTAGCTATTTTGTGTAACAAAATAATACTTCACCCTTTTTCCTTTTTTTTTTAGTAATTTGTTTTTTTAAATACCCTGATTTTTCTTTTACAATAAGCAGGGAAAGGGACAAAAAAAAAGTGAAAAAACAGTTTGGGTTTGTTTAATGTGTAAGGTGTTTTGTGTAATTCTTTCAAATATTTTCACCAAATTATTAGTGTGGGATCATCTAAGATACTTCTGTCTTAGACTGCTAGTCTGAGATTTGGAGTGAGATTTGGTGATGTTGCTACTGTGCTTCTCACTGTTTCACTTGAAGAACAAGCTCTATCTGAAGATCATGCTTCTGCTTAATATATTCTGTGGAAAAGTACTTTCTGAACCTCCCTTGCTGCTTCTTGATTATTATTCCATCTGTAACAGATAAAAAGAGATGAAATATTCACACTAAGGGTCCAAATACACATTCTTGGGTGACAAGCCCAGTATTTCAGTCATACTTGCATCCAGGGAGATCCAGGAAACAAGTGTATCTTACTGCCTCACTACCGGTTACCCAGTTTACGAGGTCTCTTTTAACTTTCCATGGCAGGACTAGACTAAGTTGTTTTTTTTAAACTAAGTAATCTTTCTTCTATGTTCCAGATTAACATTCTCATGGGTAGAATTTTTTTATTTTGCAGCAGGCAACCCTAACTTAATAGCTGGTGCTTTATGTTTGATAGCTAGCTTACTTTTTACTCAAAAAAACTTTCATAACCATACTCACTCACATCTCCTTCTCTTTACACACAAATCCCGTAATATGGTGCTGCTGAGACAGCGATTACAACATAAACTAATTGAAGAAGGGTTAAGCTTTACTGGGTGATTCTTTAATATGTAGATAGCACTGCAACATATACCTTTTTTAAAGCAATGGTTTCTTGGGCTGACTCAGGAGTGCTTTTTCCATATAATGGAATTTCTCACATACTATGATTCTTAGAGGTGCATTTCAAAAAGAAGCAGAATTCATCTGGGGGAACACTGGAGAGATCTGCAGCATTCCAGTCAGGAGCTGAATGTAAACAAAGGGTCGGGAATGCTAACTCACATTATTGACCAAATATGAATATTATTAAAGGATTTGTCAGTGGTTTGGGATGTTTATTTAGGTTGTAATATTTTGTGATTAAATAAGGCTTTCTCATCCACTTGGGGGAAGAATATGTGGGGACCCTTTATTTTCAAGTGGACTTCCATATTCTGATAAGTCCCCTTAAGACCCCCACATCTTCTTTGGAAATGGATGTGAGGAAGAGGCCCCTGTCCCTAATAATAATATGGGGACAAGGTACCCTGCTGGGGGCAGGGTTTGCTGCCCCCCTGGCAGGGTACTATCCCCATGTTGAGGGTATGTGACCTGATATGGTTCAGGAGGGGGTTGCCCCCCATTTCCTGGCCTGCCAGGCTGCATGCTTAAGCTAGTGTCTGGTAGAGGAGGAATTTGATGAGGAGGGTTGAAGTGCTGGTGGTGAGGAGGAAGGTTGGGTGGCTGGTGGTGTGGAGGAGGAGGGTTGGAGTATTGGTGGCAATAAGGAGGGTTGAGGTGCTGGTGATGAAGAGGTGTCACGGACACATCGGGCGACGCTTCGGAATCCGCCCTCTTCATTTGCGTCACACCTCTCCGCCCCTCTCCAGTCAGTCTGTGACTTAAAGCTGCGTAATTTGAAATGCTCGGCTTCTTGTCAATTTGTTGTAAGACGCTGAGCATTTCTTGTTCTAGACAGCTACTCTGCCTCTCACCCCTACTTACATTCTGGCTGCCGCATCCACCCTTCCTCGTTCGATCGTTTGATCTCTGCCTGTCATCCTAGCAATCATCCAGCCTGTAGCTTCTTGAGCCTCACAACTCTGGTAGTGGATCCATCCACCCCTCCTGCAGCTGGCTGTGCCCACCCATCTCTGTGTATGCTTCCATCCTCAACCTAAGTGTAGCCTGGATCCCATGGCTGAACTCATCCATCCTTCTTGGTACAGTTTCAATCTCTTCAGATCCAGCCTCAGCAATCCTTGGAGCTATCAAACACACCTGGTTCAGGAGAAGCATTACCAACCCGCTCATCAAAACCGCAAGTATCTTCTGGATATTACTCCTTATAACCAGCATAAGACTGTGTAGTGTATCTGTATGAAGGAATATAGAGCACATACAAGATTTGTAGTGAACCTGTATGAAGGATTGGATACTCTTATAGACTGTCCAGGGGTCTATTCACGAAGCTGCCGAAGGATCTAGCCGTAGCTTTGGCCGATCCTTCGGCTAGCTTGTCAGCCGAACATGCTGAGCATGTTCGGCCGACCCGAAGCCATGTCAAGCAAGCCGATGTACGGCTGATTTCAGCCGATGTACGGCTGAAATCAGCCGTACCAGACTGAAGTGAATAGCCAAACAGTGTTCGGCTCACTTCACTTCAGGTCGGTCATTAACTTGGCTGCCTACGGCAGCTTAGTGAATAGACCCCTGTGCAGTGATTCTGAATGAATAAATATGGATAACAGTTGAATACTTTTGTACTTCCTTATCAGTACTTTTAACGTGATACAAACAGCGGTGTCAATAGCCTAACTTGAGAGTTATTTACCCTAGACCAGTACAATTCTACTTGGGTGGGTTGAGCCCCTACAAATGATAATTGTACTTGCCTATAAAACCCTATGCTGTATAACGCAAACAAGTTGTGAGAGATTGACTTATATTGCCTGTAATGTGGGAAGCACCGCTCTGCAGCTGAGATCCTAAAAAGGTAATCCTTTTATAGCAGTAAACTACAGTTAAATATGGTAGGCAACGTTACAAGAGGAGGAGGAGGAGGAGGGAATCGGTGGGAGGCTTCAAGGGGGAGTTTTCACCTCTCCCCAATACAAGGGGAAAATATGGAGGATCTACTATCATTATCCCAGAGGGAGCCTGCATTAAGGATGTGATCTGCAACAACCTCTTTATTGCATTACTGGATTCCCTGCATTGGAAGCATAGCTAACTACAGCCATAGACTGCACACCATTCCACAGTCACGCCTAAAGGGAGAAGCATAGGTTCTGCATTCAGAGGTAGTAGGTTTTTATGGGTTTTTTTAAACCTTTTTTTTATGGTACTACAAACTAGGTACGGCCTTTATAAAAAAAAACAAGCAACCTAAGCCTAAACCTTGTCCCAATCCAAAAATATATATTTTTTGCAAGATTAGGCAACCAGATCAGACACTGGCCTTGCAGAAGTGATGGCTATATGAAGTTATTTTGGTGTTTTCTGCACATAGATCTCTGTTGCAAAACAGCTTTTCAGTTTGGCTTCAACTTCATCCCGGGGTTCTTCTGACAATGTGCCTGGTGTCCTAATGGAAAAAGTGGACACTGATGTTTCAAAGCAGTTCGAAGCCTCACTCAAGGATCCCAATGAAAGAGAACAGGAAATAATAATTAACACATACAAGAGTTGTAATGCAGATTAATTGAACAATTGTGTCTTACTGATGCCATCAAATTAAAGTATTAACCAAGTGTTGAATTAAAAAAAAGAACATTGTACAGAGAGTTAATAAGGATAATTTAATGACAGACAAGAATACAATTAAAGGACTGAAAGGTCATCTGAGGTTTAATCTGCTAAAAAGCAACAACATGGAAGAGACAGATGAATAAAATGAAACTGTCTATAACCCATTGCCTTGGCACACATCATGGTTCACAGTTGACAGATAAAATCAGCAACAGGGTGTCAGGGCTCCACTCTGACTTATCTGGTTTGCAGCATTCTGGCTTGATTGGCATTCCACCCACCTGTGATTTCTCCTTTGTCTGAGTAGACTGTGTAACGTTGCTCACTACTCCCAAGCTCCCTCTTATGGCCAAATAGGGAGCCTCATCTGAAAGAGCCAGATGGGAGTTTCCTGTCTCTGAGTGATGATGTCATCCCACTCACTATTTAAACTGCTCAGTGCAGTCTAACCTTGCCTTTGCGTGGTTTTAACTGCATTCCTGCTGCTCTGTGTATTCTGATTCCATGTATGACCCGATCCTGGCTGACGTTCTCCTCTGGTTCCTGCTCCTGGCTAGTTCCTGACAACGCTGATCTCTGTGTTCCTGACTTGGCTTATACTACTACCCACTCTGGCTTATGACCGTGGCTTGCTCTTGTTTATGATTTTTGTTTGTTCCTGTTGACACTTTTCTTAATAAAGTATTTTTAACTAGCACCTTATGCTTGTCTGGTTTTCAATGTGCTCTGACACAGGGACAAGCAAAAGGTTAGGGCAGGCAGCAAACAGCTGAAGTAGGTGGAGAAGCAGGAAGAAACATAGACAATAATGTGGACTGGAGCCTGGGGATAGGAAATTAACCTAATATTCAGGCAACAGGTGTTGGTCTAAGTACAGCTAGATAGTGAACTTGATTAACAGACTGGATAGGGACTCATTCTTTAGGTGCTATATAAACCAGCAGTTGAGTTCCAACGATGCCTATTCCTTCCTTCTCTGGAACAAAGCATGCTGTAGCAAAGCAGACACAGGTTGTTTGGGTGCACACCATATTTGCCTTTTTTTCCTTTAAAACCATGCAAATTAAAAAAAAAGCCCCTAGACTGTTAGCAAGAATGCCCTGGCACATTCTAGCTTAATGAGACAATGAAAATATGTAAAATACCCAAGTTATTGGAAAAAGTAGCTCAGGTGTTAAGAAATGAAGAGCCAACTACCAATTAGTTGATGCAGGCAAAAATGAGCCCCTAAAATAATTTCTGGGTGTGCAGATCTGTGCACAGAACCATGATACATAGGAAAATGTACCCCAGCACTGTAGTTTTAAGAACTCAAGCATTGGATGTAAAAGAAAAAAACACTGTTTGTCATATGTGCTTTAACATCAAGGTGTACTCCTTTGGGTAGTGTGTGTTATGGGGCCCCCCTGTTTCCCACAATCTTTTGCCTAAAAAACACCTTGTCTCATCCCTTTCCAAAGATTAAAATTAGCTTTTGTGCTGAGGCACATTGTCCAGGAATATTACATTGCTTTACAAAAATGGCTTTTAAAAAAATGCAATGAGCAACAACAAGGAAATATAATTCCAGTTAGCAGTAAAGTTAATTTAGAGACAGACTGTGAAAAAAATAAATTACAGCCAGCATAAAATAGAAAATATCGTGACTGCAGTAATCCCCAATCCCTCCTCTGCCACCATAATGTGACAATTGTACTCTTAGCCTCACCTTAGGTAAAGATTTTCCAGCTCACAGGGCAACAATCTAATCACCTGCAGACTGAAAGTGATCAGCACTGGGATCAACTAACTTCACAGTTAACCCTTTATATACATTAAAAATAGCTGCCACGTGTGTTTTGATTAAAGCATGCATTGTTCATAGCACCTGTTGTTGCAATTCAGTACTTCAAGAAATGTCTGTGCCAGCAGAAAGAAATATGCCCCTCTAAAATCACACATTCATCCTGTTAAGACTTTAGACTGTGCATGCTGAAAAAGAACGGCAGAACACACGTCAGCAGCATTAATACGTAAAAATCATTCTCTCACCCATTTTCAAATTCCCCAAGATACACAATATTTTGCTACCTAAAGGATATTTAGTAAGCATCTATATCTACCTTAACCACTTCAAGATCAGGTGTTTAGACCCCCTTCCAGGCCATTTTTCAGTGTTCAGCGCTGCAGTACTTTGACTGACGTTTATTCCGTAATGCAACGCTGTACTCAAATTAATTTTATACCATTTTTTGGGGACAGATAGAGCTTTATTTTGGTGGTATTTAAACACCACTGGGGTTTTAATTTTTTATTATAATTAGGAAAAATTACAGAAAATTTTGAAAAAAATATGTATTTTTTTTACATTATGTTAGGAAACATTTATTATTACCCCGTTTTTTGGTAAAATATAAAAGATCAGGTCACGTCGGGTAAATAGACACCAAACATGTCAAGCTTTAAAATTGCGCGCAAAATCACAGAAAACTACCATAGCCAAAATTGGCCATAGGCGACACTTTAAAAGCTTTTACTGCTCATCAGTTTAGTGTTATCAGTGATTGATGGCCCTAGACTTATTGCTCTCACTCCGACGTTTGCGGCAATATGTAACATGTGCGGCGTAATGGGCGCAATCGTCTTTTTTGCGCGTATGCGGCCCCAACGCATGTTTGCATGCGTGTATGTATGGGTGAGGACTTAAAAAATGTTTTTGTTTTTTTATTCTTTTTTATGTGTGACTTTAAATTTGGGGGGGAACTTAAATTTTTTTTCCCTTTTTTTCCCCTTTTTTTCCCCCCACTAAACGTTATTGATATCACATACGGGGGCTAATAAACCCCCCCCCCCCCTATGTGATAGCAAAATATGTGACAGGTCCTCTTTATGGAGACATCAGGGGTCTCTAAGACCCCTAATGTCACCTAGGACCACCCAAAAGAAGCTGATGAAGCACAGATCTGCTCCATCAGCTTCTTTGCAGCTTCTGAAGCTGGAGAGTGACACAAGGATGCGGAAGTGATGTATTATACAACACTTCCGCATTCTTGCAGAGGAGAGGGGACCGGAGGGGATCCCTCTGATCCCCTGTGACACAGGGCACATGCTGATCCTGGGCTCGCACCGGGCACAGCGGAGCCCGGAATCAGCGGGACAACGGAGGGGGGACCGATCGGCACCCCATACACGCGATCCGGCGGATCGCTTGTATGGTAACAGGCATCGCTGCCTGTTTTAAAAAAACGGCCATTTCCCGCTTACACGCGCCGAGCTGCGCGCGCGAGGTGACGTGTCTGAGCGGACATCTAAAGACGCCCGCTCAGATCTAGAGAGCTCCCGGCCGGCCGTTTTTCTACTACGGACGGCCCGGCGGCAGTTAAAGGAGAACTATGGGGTTAAGTCTCTTCCCCATAGTTCTCCTTAGGGTAACGGGAGGACACAAACTAGCGTCCTCCCGTCACCCTAGGCTAGGTATACCGCGAGCTGTAGCTTGCGGTATACTGAGACGCCACAGTATACCGCAAGCTGCTGCTCGTGGTATACTGAGACGCCGCAGCTGAAGCGGATCCCGACAATTATGTCTGGATCCGCCCAGCTGCGTGACTGACAGCTGGCTCTGCCTATCTAGAGGCAGAACTAGCTGTACCCGCCCCCTCCCCGTCCGTTCCGCCAGTCAGCACTGGCGGATTGGAGCAGGGAGGGGGGAATACAGCCCCTCCCATGTCACGGCAGAGAGCCATGACAGGATCGAGAGGTGAGCGAACGCCGGTATGTGTTCGCTCACCTCCCAATCTACTAAGCCAACCTGTGACAGTCTCATTGTCACAGGTCGGCTAGAACTATGAGGTGAGTGAAAAGCACTCACCTCATAGTTCTCCTTTTAAGAGACAAAAGCCTACAAGTACTGCACTAATATATCCCTATCACAGCTAATTATATTGTCAGGAAAGCTGCTGGAAACCCTGCCTTTTTCATAGTGAGGGGTAGGTACATAGGAAAGCCCCCATTATTGTCTATTCTAAGCCACCTGACCTAAGTTCAGAGGCGGGAAGTGCAATATTGGTAGTTGGTTGCTATGGCGGCAAACAGGTGCATTAGTTCACCACGTACACGGTCTGTGAACAAGTTTGGTTTGCCAAACCTTGATCTGAACATGAAGCTGATCCTTACCTGTAACCTATAACGATTGGGGACAGAGATTGTTGCAGCCAGGATTTAGTAAGCTCTGAACCTGAAAGTGCTCAGCACTAAGTAGTTTCAGGTACATTCTGAGCTGAATAGATTGTTGCACAGGGGCTGATTGCAAAGCAATGCTCATAATATTGAGACCCTAATGTAATTCATAACCTATTCATACTTGAGACTATCCAGATTCTTACCAGCAATTTTAAAGTTCATTTCCACCTTTGTAAGTGATTAGCATTAATTGTGGTAATGAAGAGCTGCAGTGATGATGTATACATGTGCACTTTTTCATTATTCATATTGCAGGAATTTCTTCATTTTTTAAATGAAGGTTTTATTAGGCCTGAAGCCTAAAACTTCTACATTTTCTCCACAGGCAAATCAGTCTGACACCAGGGTTTCAGACTGTAATCAGCTGCCCCCCTCCCTGTGACCCATTGTAACATGATCCGTAAACAACAGCTCTGCCTTTACACACAATGCACTGTCCGTAGGGGGGAAGATACACTCATTTCTTGCACAGCACATGAAGTGGAAAGCTAACAAAAAAAATGTAAGTTTCGGTTTTTATATACATCAGCTGCCTGCTTCAAGTACACTCGATGTACATTGTTGGCATATGTTTTTAAAAAATACCTCTTACGTCTCCTGATGAAGGGGATCCCTTAAAAGCCCTAAAATAAATTGCCTTGTCCTTTTGATGTTTAATTGTGAAATAAACTTTTTTTGGATTCCCAACATTTGGTCTGATGCTTCTGATTTTTCTGTAGCAATAGTAAGTGGACTCCATAACAATTCCTGATTAATCCTCTTGTTGGACTAAAATGATCTCTTCCATAAAGTCCTGGCTGTATTTGGTCCTGTTGCCTTGTTTCCATTCCAAAACTCTACCTACACTACAATGAGTTTACTCTGTATTTTTTCTATTGCTTTCTAGTCAGTATCTGTTTTCTTCTCCTCCTGTGTACTCTTCAGATACTTCTTCTTTTTAGGAGTCTCTAAGGGCACCCAAGGTGTCTTTTTCTCTTAATAAATTGCATGTGTTTTTGAATAGTATGACTTCCATGTATGTGCCTTTGCTTTACTTTGATCTACCTAATCTCATCTATAAAATAAAGTGCATGGCTTTGGGCTAACAAGAGACATTGGAAAAAGAAAAAAAATGAACAAGAGGCAACCCATTTCAATGTTTTTTCAATGATTCAAAGTAAAATCTTTTGATGTTCATTTTATAACAAAAAACAGAAATAAAGTTAATTTAACTCTGCACTGACAGCTCACAAAAAATATGAAAGACAGGTGAAAGTATTATTATTAAACAATATATATTATTAAATTAACTGATTGAGACAATAGAGATCTAAATAATACATGTAAACCACAGATTTTTCAAAAAAGGCAAACGGGCAAAGACAAATTGTAAAACAGTAAGACATCTTGCACAGTTTCACACTGTTAAATTAGAAGCTACTGTTACCCCTGCTGCCAGTGTTGGACATAAATCAATATTTTGCTATTTTTTCATAAAAGAAAGCTATGGCAGTTCTGAGGAATGAAAAAAAAAGACATGGCACTTGTTACAAGAGGCTGTAACTTAAATGGGACTATTCAACATGCTAACCATGTGCTAATAGTTAGGTTCCATAACTTCAGTGGCCTCATGGAATGACAACCTGAATTAATAGCCCAGTGCTAATTAGAAGCACAAGAACAATACTGTTTAGCTGTTTTCCAGTAAATTGTGAGAACGTTAGAAAAAAAACAAAAACCCAGTAAGAAACAGTTGTACAGTCTATGCTATCAAATACAATTTATTGAAAAACTATTTCATATGTCAAGCTCAAGATTAGAGCTGCAGCTAACGATTATTTTCAAAATCGATTAGCCGATTATTACGTTCGATTAATCGGATAAAAAAAAAGGCTCCAGTGATGGACTACTAGTTTGTATTGAGATTGCACTCCATCACAGGAGCAAGCTTGGAGCGGTGGAAGTAAAAAAAGAAAAAAAAATAGTGTGGTGTGCAATAGAGTGAAAAGGAAAGTGTAAAATTATACAGCAATCGATGCAGAATGGCACCGACTATAGAGGACTACAAATCCCAGCAATAGTACATTATACAGCACAATGCAGAATATCACCAGCTATAGAGGAATACAACAAATCCCAGCAATAGTACATTATAGCTGGCGGTATTCTGCATTGCGCTGTATACTGTACTGTTGCTGGGTTTTGGAGTCCTCTATAGCTGGTGGTATTCCGCATTGCGCTGTATAATGTATTATTGCTGGGATTTGTTGTATTCCTCTATAGCTGGTGATATTCTGCATTGTGCTGTATAATGTACTATTGCTGGGATTTGTAGTCCTCTATACAGCGCAGTGCAGAATATCACCAGCTATAGAGGAATACAACAAATCCCAGCAATAGTACATTATAGCTGGAGGGAGACAGCAGCACAACCTCTGCACTGTTCATTACACCGATGACCTCTGTGTTATTACTGCCCTCTGCATTACACCAGTGACCTCTGCACTCTGCATTATTACTGACCTCTGCACTCTGCACTATTACAGAGATCTGCACTCTGTGTTACACTACTACACACCAGTGACCTCTGCACTCTACACCAGTGACCTCTGCAATCTGTGTTATTACTGACCTCTGCACTCAGTGTTAAACCAGTGACCTCTGCACTGTGTGTTACACTGCTGACCTCTGTGTTATTACTGCACTGTGTGTTACACCAGTGGCCTCTGCACTCTGCGTTATTACTGACCTATGCACTCTGCCTTACACTACTGATCTCTGCTCTCTACATTATTACTGACCTCTGCACTCTTGGTTACACTAGTGACCAGTGGCGACTCTAGGAACCATATATAGTGGGGGCACATAAGATACCACAGTCAAATCTGGGGGGGCACTAATAATTTTCATTGCATGTCGCAACTGCTGGGCGCCGAGAGCTGATTTAATAGCTGATGGCATTTGAGCATTTTTTAAATCAGAGTCCCGTTTCCAATGCTGTCAGAAGCTGCATACAGCGTGTGCTGGTTACTACTTAAACCGGCGCGCTGTGTGCAGTTTCTGATAAGATATTCTATTAGCATAGCTAATAGTGTATCTTCTCAGAAGCTGCATACAGTGCGCCAGTTTAAGTAGTAACCAGCACATGCTGTATGCAGCTTCTGACAGCATCGGAGGCGGGAGGCTGCACTAGTCGGTGGATCCAGGGATAAGGCGAGTATTAAAAAAAATGTTTTATTTTATATTCCTGGTGACATTTAAAAATGTCCCCTATTTTATTTTAAAAATCTAGTCACCTTACCCTGGTTGGTAGTGGGGGCTCTCCTGTGGCTGTGCCAGCCAGTGTGCCCGCAGCAGATGCCCGAGGGCCCGGGGCCGTCAGGTGGCCCGTCACCGACCCCCCCTACTTACTGGAGAGTGCTGCCTAGTTACCATATACTGAAGTTTTGCTTGATTACTAAAGAGTGCTGACTAGTTAAGTAATAATGCTGCTTGGTTACCAGAGAGATCTGTGCCTAGTTATAAGATAAAATGCCATGTTACTAGTGAAAGCGCCTTGTTGACTTAGAGGCCACTAAGAAACCCTGAGGACGTCAAGTGTGACGAAACGCGTCGGGGCGGGCCTATCCAAGTTGATACCACGTCATACCAGGAAGTAGCAGAGGACTGAGACGCTTGTATTTTACCGGCTGGATCTTCTGTTTTAAACTGTGAGTCACTTATGTTTTTATTAATAAACGTTTATGTATACTGCACCATGAGGAGATTTCCTTTTTAATTATATAAATCGCATTGGACGTAACATTACTGAAAGTAACATCCGGGATGTGGACCCGCTGATTCATCATCTCCGCTATACCATTCCAGCTGAGGGGTGAGTGCGCACCCCGAAGGGGGACACTTTGGAGACACATATACACGTCGGTGTGGGAGAATTTATTCTATTCTGTTTTATTGGATCCACTTGAAAACTTTTCTGCACAGAACGTTAATCATTTTTCTACGAGAAGCACTACTATGAATTGGTTTTAAAACTGGTTGTTATTTGTACATTCACTCAAGGACTATAATTATTTTTATTTTTTTATTTTTATTTATATTTTTTCAATCACAGTGTGAACACATCATCTTAATCCACTTTTTGGATACTCACGGCATATAATTGTGTGATATTTATTTAAAATATTTTAAAATATTTTTACTTTATATATCCCGGAAGCGGAATTACATCACCACAGTGTGAACATATCATTTTAACCTATATTTTTTGGATATTCACTGTATATTAAGGTTTATAAGATTATTTATGATTGTGTGATATTTATTTAAAATATTTTTACTTTTATATATCCCGAAAGGGGGATTACATTTCACTTAGTATAGCGCTGCACATTCACTTTTTTCACTAGTTGGATATACTTGTATGTTAAGCTGAACTTACTGTAAGAGAAATATGGGGGCATGCCATTGCTGACGTCCAAAAAAAGGCTTGTGGTCTGGGTGTCTGTCACTGCCACCTGCACCGCTACAGATGCGGCTCTCTAATCGGGCGGCCGCATGCCTGATTAGAGGGCTGCGTCTGCCTGATCTAGCCAGCCCGGATCGCCTCGGTACCACTGCACCTGCGGCCGGGGGCTTCATTTAGCCGGGTCAGTCCACCCCTGGATCCGCCACTCAGGGCCGGTGCAAGGATTTTTGCCTACACAGACAAAGGTGGATATTTGCGCCCCCCCTTAGTTGGCTGCCTATGCATCCTTGCGCTAGCCTGGACCACATTGCTAGGGTGTAAGATGGTCAAATTGCAACCCCCCTTACCTTTATCGCAGGGTTTTTTAAGTTGTGCGCTGTGCGTGGCTCCACCAGTCATTTCCTTGTAGGGAGAAACCGCTGACAGTCTGTGAGGCTGCAGCGGGGAGAACCACTGTCCTAGCAGATAACTATGTGATAACCATCCCGGGCATAGTTATCTGCTGGGACAGGGATTCCATTTCTCTGCCCCCCCATCAGCGGCCTCGGGCTGCCGCTTGTTTTGCCTTGCGCTAGCGCCGGCACATGGGGGTGGGGGGGGCAAGTGATAACCCTAGGGGAGGCAATTGCGACGCCACTGCTAGTGACCCCTGTAATCTGCATTACACTACCAACCTTTGCACTCTGTCTTACACCACCTACTTTTGTAGTATGCTTTTCACCACCTACTTTTCCACTCTGCATACCTACTGACCTCTACACTCTGTGTTCCCCAACTAACCTCTGCAGTCTTACATCACCTACGTGTGCACTCTGCATTACCATTGACCTCTGCACTCTATAATACAATGATCTACCATAAAGGTGCTTTTCCAGAGGCGACCCTGGAAAAACACCCTCCCAGTGCCAGATGGGAACAAGGGCCTCTTCCCCACAAGCCCTGGGCATTGGTTATGGGGGTGCAGGCAGGGGGCTTATTCACATCAGGGTACCCCTTTAATAAAGAGGCATCCAGATGTGCCCCCCTTGTACCCCTTCACATTCACTAAAGAGTTAAATCAAATTGTAAAAAAGAGGCCAGACTCTTGTATATAGTGTATATATAGCTGACCAATAGGTAGCAAATAAATGAAGTTTATAAGGTAATCATGTAAAAAACTGTCAATGGCTACGAATCAGTGCAACTTGGGTCACATCTCAATCCCTGTTGACCATTTTTCTCATCTCAAAGTGACTAATTATTTTTATTCTCACATCATCACAAAATTGTTGATGGCTAAGTGGCATTAGGTATTAAATGAAAACATGATATAAACTGATATAAATTATCCAGGCATATTTGCTGGAAAACCAAAATCAGTTAAATACATCAAAGCGTTCATCATGAAGTGAAGAAAGAAAGGACAAATGAAAAAGCCTGTTAAGGAACTAATGGCTTTTCCGAGCATATCCCTTGAAAAGCATTTTTAAAATGTAGCCTTTTAGTGTTCAAACTGAATCATTGATTCAAGTAACACAAGTTTTATTACTTTTCCGTAGGAAAACTTGCTAATGAGTGAATTTTATGTGAGCAGTAGAAAAGCTACTGGATACAGATGTCACTGAAGAAAAAGCTTTTGTAGCTTATCAGTTTAAATATAATTTGACACCAAAGAAGTTTGCTTTACTGCTGCATAATTTTTTGTTTTTTTATCAACTTTGAACATTGTTATAATTACTGTTTGTTTGCAGAATCTGTCCACAGTTTCGAAACAATAGTAACAGTCAGGTATTTGGTACATCTTCAAAATTAGTTAACATTGCACTTTAAGGTTTTTTTTTTTTTTTTTAAAGCACACTGAATAAAACTTTTATAGCATGACCTGTATTCAATTATTGATATGTATTGTATATTCATGATTCGGTAAACATTACAGCAACCTTCTGATTATCATTTGTATGATCACTCTGTGGTGCATAGGGAAAGGAGAATTGAATAGGGGAAAAAACATTTAAGAGTAAGGAAGAGGGATGAAGATTAGTAAAGAGAAGAACCTTCCCTGAAGTGAAGTGTCCATCTATTTAACTGACCATCTATATGGGATAATTGTCAGTTATTTTTTTATAGCGTATCTGAGGTATCTACTAGGTACCCAAGGTTGTGCAGTACTTATTAATACACCCAGGAAAGAGTGAAGAATGAATGGATAAAAATAAGGGGGAAACGTGTAATTGCTTTTGGGGTATTGCAGGAGGCAGTCACAGTGGCAGGCAACTTATCAGAGTGTATGTATAGCTAAAACATTTTTTGCTATCTGTGTACCATTTTGGAAATTTCACTTCACTTCCTGTCCCAGAGACGAAACAGAAAGTTAGAAGAAACCTCCCAGATGGAGATAGGATAATTCCAAGATATTGTTTGGAAACATTTCCTCCAAAAACTAACAACCCCTATCCAACAGAAGGCCCCGAACCCTGTCCCAATCCAGAGGGCTGTTGTCTGTCATGGCAATCTTCTATTGTAAGGTGAAAACAATTCTGCCCGCTGACAATGCTGGGGAAAGAAACCACTGTGATGGACTGAACCGTAACTGGGGCTGCTGGAGGAGCCTGAGGGCTAGCCTCCTTCCTACTGACTATGGACCTAGAACTATGGAGACCCCCCTCAGACCTCTTGGGGTTACACAGAACCATTCTCCTAGGTTCATGTGTGGAGTGACAATACTGCATGTTTCACCTGACATTACATCTAAGTGACCCTGTATTCATTATAGGCGGCAGGCTGTCGGGAGGTGCCATTGTTGTGATCTGATTAAGGACATTCATTAGTTCAAAGAGTATCTGTGCTTAAGGACTTCCAATGCAGCACCTAGCTGTCTGGGGGAGGGGATGCACTGAACTCTAATCTGATCCTGTGAGGTATAAACTCTGTGGGCTTTCTTCAATAAAACAGTTCTTGGTTTCCACTTCAACATTGGTGTTGTCTGATGATTGAGGAGTTTAGCTTTCTGTCTTAATATATTGGTTCTGTCCAATAATTAGGCAGGTTTGGGCTGAGGACACTGGAATTTAGGTTCCAGCTGAGAGGAAGCTGATTTCTGTCGGAGGTACCCAGTCGGGGTACCAGGCGGTCTGTCACAACCACCATGACAGAGATCTCTTGGTTGGAAGATAAACTGTCAGGGTCCAACACGTTATCAATGGATTCTCAACTGCAGCTTCTTATCCAGCCCAAATTGTAAGTATTTCATGACAGTGATTCAGTTTTTCAGTCCTGCAACATTAACTCTAATGATTAGAGATCTATGAGCAGGGAGTGGCTACATCATACACCGCTGCAGGTTTATGGGGAAATCACAACCAAGGTGTAGGGATAGATTCAATATGCACAAGTTAATGTTGTGGAAGAAGGTACAAAAGGAAAACTGGAGGATGTTTATTCGTTAGCGAGGTAGTTGGGACTTTTAGACAATGCTATCATTTGGCAGTTTTACAAACATTTGTATGTGCATGGGCATGTAACACAATAAAGTGTAGAGTAACAGCAAATGGTTTGCATTAAACAGGTATAAGGTTACCTGCGGTTGGTTAAGGCTGATGAGATCTGTAGATTTCCTGTTGTTGTAGTAATTCTCATAAAGCTGCTGAGTAGAAACAAAGTGCCAGGGATGAGCGTGCTGCTAACTGCAGTTTCCACTAGTAACCTTCAGGAGTGGGAGAGCAACGTGTGCAAAAGCCTGACTATGAGGACACCAGGAGCAAGTGTGGTGAGGAAAGGGTTGCTCAGTCCTGAGAGGTGAGTCACAGGGAGGGAGAGAGTCCCGACGTGTGGAGGCCAATTGCTCAGCATCCACAACATTAGTGAGATGCCTGAGCAACTGAACTCACCTTCTTCTTAAGCCAACAGCTCGTCAGTTGTGGGCGGAGCCGAGTGACACGGAACAGCTGGGCAGAGCAAGTACATCCCTCAGATTTGAAGGAGGGTGAGTCTCATTACTTAAACTGAATCCCCTTGTCCAATGACCTACTGAATTTGTCCCACAACATGAGACTGTCCCACTGAAATGCCCTTAAGTGGAATTGAGCAATTAGAATCACTTTGAAGGTGGATATCATCAATCCCAGAACTCACATGCAGCTCCGCAGTGATGACTGATGCTGGGATTGAATGTACCGGACATGACCCTACAGTTTAATTTCTCTAGGGGCAGAAAGACCTTGGTTTGAGGGGAAGGCCCAAGTATTCCAAGCATTGAGATGGAATTAGACACAGGGAGATGTGAAGTGAAGAATAGAGGATGAGTATGGAGGATAAACTCTATTTGTAACTTTGATAATATCACCTGCACCCATACATCACCTATACAAGGTCTTCATTGAAGTTATGTGCAGACTGGGACCCTTTGGTTTGCCATGGTTCAGTGCTACAATCATCTGGTCAACGCAGTCAATGAATTAAATGTCAACACCAGCAGTGGGCAAATCCCTGATAACGAATTTAGACCAGTCTTGCAAAGTTTGGCTAGGTGTTTCCAATATTCATAGAAAATATCATCAAATAGGGGACCATCTAGGTGGAACATTTGCATCTATGAGAACCAAGTCCTAAATCTCTGTTAGGAAAAGGAACAGAAGAAACCTCCAATGTAAAATGTGATGTACATGATCGATAAGGAATTATACTGTTTCCTTTAGTTTAAGCAGAGCTGCTAACTGAAATTTGATTACAGTAGATTCTCTTCCTCTAGGCAAGACATGGACTCCGTATATGAGAAAAAATCCCTGGAGGATCCACAACAGAAAGAGAAATAATAAGCAATTCTAGGCAGATTCCACTGGAGGAAGTAGTAGAGGGTGTTTTAAAATCCTTCGGTCATGATGAACAACATTCTGCATAACAGAAGAAAATACCTCAATTATGAGAAAGGAAGGAGGAATGGGCATCTGAGAAAGAGATTTAGGAAAAAGGCCATTTGTGGCTGGGATCTGTAAGAAGTGCAAAAAGCAAAATATTTCCTTATACTAAGTTCAACTATGCACATAGAGCAAGCTAGGTTCTAAATGGGTGGGTCATCTATAATTGTTAGTGGACTGCCCTTCAATTTAGCATGAGACATTATTACACTTTAAAATAAAAAGATACCCCACTCCTCCAAAACTAACGGGGCCACCGGTAGAAGGTCGATGGGACAGTCATATGTCTGTGAGGTGGTAAGATATTGACTCCCTTCTTCTCAAATACATCTGCATATTCGTGGTATTTGGTGGGTAAAGACGGCTTTGTGGGTACATGTAGGGATCATACAATTTTAAGAACAACAGTCAATTGTCGTGGTTGTGTTTCCTTAGCCAGGTAATACCTAGGATGACAGGAAGCAAAGGTGAGGACACAATATCCCACACAATCCTCTCTTGATGATGTACCCCTATGTGGAATACTACCGAATGGGACACCATGGTAACTGGTCCTGTCTTTAGGGTACTGCCGTCCACCATGTGTAACAGAGAGGGATGTTCCTGCTGTTGGACTGTCATCTTCAATTGGGAAGCAAGGTTTGTGTCCAGAAAGCAACTGATGGCACCTGAATCGATGATCTCGGAGAGTTCAATGGCATTCTCGCCCAGCTGCAGGGATATAGGAATGGCAAGATGAGAAGCAGCATTATACAGAGGCAGATTGAGACATATCAAGTGTGTAGAAGACATACCTGATTGCCCCTTATGGGGCAATCCTTCTGGATATGGCCAGGCTTGGCAGAATAAAGACACAGATGGAGGTTTCTTCTCCTTGTCCTCTCCACAGCTGATAACGGTCCGCATACCAATCCCACTTGTATGGGTTCCCCCTGATCGATTGACCCTTCGGCCTGGGTCAACACTGAGACAGGAAGTGTCTCTGTCTCTCTTGTCTTCTCTCAAAAAAAACGGTGTGCCACTGAAATAATGAATTGCTTCAGAGTAGTAGGTATACCGATCCGTGCCAATTCATCTTTTAGCTGATCGGATAAACCAATACAGAATTGGTCAATCAAAGCAACGGCATTTAGTGCAGTATCGGGTGCCACCTCCCTGCACTCAATAATGTAATCCTTCACTGGTCTTCTCCCCTGTCGCAGGTGCCGGAGGGTATTACGCGCAATAGCAGATCGCAGAGGGTCATCATACAAAACATTCATGGCATTTATAAATGGTTCCCAGGTACTTAATATTGGGCTGTCACTGTGTAGCAACTGATGAGCCCAAGTTTGAGGAGGCCTCGAAAGTAAGGAAATTGTGGTACACACCTTAATGTAGTCCGAGGGTTTTAAGGAGAACAGTAGTAGGTATGAAGAAATAAACATCCAGTAGTCCTTGCGTCGGCCAGAAAATCTCTCGGGCAAGGCCACGGGTGGCTCATGTGTCACGACTTCAAACATAAGTGGAGGAGTAGTAGGAGGCGAGGAGGGTAAAGCAGTTACATCTGCAGTGTATTGCTCCTGCGTTCTCATCCTTTGCAACACAGTCTCATGGCCCGCTTGCAGTTCTTGAAGAGCCTGCGTCATACCTGCAACTTGTTGCAGGAGGTATGTCATGGACTCAGGTGTTCCCCTGGTGTCCATGGTAAGGCTGAGTTATTATTTTTGTGACGGGGCGGAGTCCCCCTGTTTGCTGGAGTGGAACCCAATAGCAGGGAACAATACCAGAAGGAGAGTCCAGGCTAAGATACAAATAGGAGAATCCAAGAATGCGTCGTCAGAGTATAGTCCAGGTGAAGGCAGGCAGCAAGTATCATAAACGGGAAGCCAAGCCAGGGGTTGATAACCAGGAGATCCAAATTGTGGGGAAGGAAGGCAGGAAATAGGAAAACAGGAGATAAGGCTTTGTAGCTGCTTTTGGCATGGCAGAATAACTCAGCAACAGGTCTTGGCTCTGGCTGGATTTTAAACCCAGCAGGGACCAAAAACGTCCCCATTGTCTGGGCAATGAGGAAGCTACAGGTCCCTGGGAACCAATGGGATGGCTAGGAGAAAAGGTGTGCACACAAGGCCCTTCCTGGCAATGATCAGCACCTGAGGTGACTAATAGGCCACGTCACGTACGCTCGCACATGCACCCGCAACCAGGACTGTGCTGGCAGAGCCCAGCAAAGATTCTGCAGGTGGGCTCTGGAATACCCTTAGGTGGGCTCTGGAATACCCTTTGGTGGGCTCTGCATGATCCATAGAGGGCTCTGCAATCTGCAAAGCCCACTACAGATTCTGCACAGCCCCCTGAGATCCTGCAGACTGCAAGATCTGTCGGGGGCTTTGCCGGGTCTCAGGGGGGCTTTGCAGGATCTGTAGGGGGCTCTGCAGCCTGCAAAGCCCACCACAGATCCTGCACAGCCCCTCTGAGATCCTGTAGACTGCAAGGTCTCAGGGGGTCTCTGCAGGATCTGTGGGGGGCTTTGCTGTGTCTCAGGGGGCTTTGCAGGATCTGTAGGGGGCTCTGCAGCCTGCAGGATCTGTGGGGGGCTTTGTTGGGTCTCAAGGGGGCTTTGCAGGATCTGTGGTGGGCTCTGCGGGGTTTACGGTGGGCAAGCCTATTACAGATCCTGCACAGCCCCCCTGACTGCAGGGCCTCTGCAGGGTCTCAGGGGGGCTGTGCGGGATCTGTGGTGGGCTATGCCCACCATAGACCTCGCAGAGCTCACCACAGATCCAGAAAAGCACCCCTGAGACCCTACAGAGCCCACCACAGATCCTGCACGCCCCCCTGAGACCCTGCAGAGCCCACCAGAGATCCTTCACAGCCCACCTGAGACCCCACAGAGCCCACCAGAGATCCTTCACAGCCCACCTGAGACCCCACAGAGCCCACCAGAGATCCTTCACAGCCCACCTGAGACCCCACAGAGCCCACCAGAGATCCTTCACAGCCCACCTGAGACCCCACAGAGCCCACCAGAGATCCTTCACAGCCCACCTGAGACCCCACAGAGCCCACCAGAGATCCTTCACAGCCCACCTGAGACCCCACAGAGCCCACCAGAGATCCTGTAGAGCCTACCACAGACCCTGCAGAGCCCACCTAAGACCACAGCTTTCCTGTTACGCTAATAGTGAAACATTTCAAAAGCTGGTTACAGCGTGTGCACTGTATCCAGCCACTGACAGGTTACGCAAAAAGTATTGTGAAGAAAACATAGGAAACCGGCGCACCGATCTAAGTGCAGTATAAAGTGACTATTTAATAAGGTTAAAAGTAATGCACTTACAGGATATTAAAAAACATCTCGCCTGTCACGCATCAGATGAAAGTCCCATCTAAGCTGCTGGTCCGAGATTGCCATCAGGATATGGAGAGAGCAGAGTCCAGTTCAGTCCAGAAAGATTCTAGGACGCCTGTGCTGGAAGACACAGGTCTAATCCAGTGGCTGTGAATCTTCTCTGGAGTAATTACCAGTATAACTGGAGTTCATTTGATACTATCAATATATAGTCCATAAACAATCGATCTAGTTTGTTGATGACTTCTGTTTTATGTTGAACTACGCAAAAAGTATTAAACAGGAAGGGGTGGGGTAGATTTAGTGGCAAGTTTTGTCTTGCCTAGGGCAGCCCCAAACCAGAATACACCACTGTTTATACTATTCATACAGATGTTTACTAATGATGGAAAATGTTGTATCTACATTTTATTCTGTTAATTTATATGTGAAAAAGTTTGTACTATCCTACTTTTATGTGTATGGTCATTATTTGATAGGAAATCACTATTCTGGGGGTAACTTAAACCCCCCTCCCTACATGGAGAACACACAAAGGGAAGGAATGAACTGGGTGATTGCCACTGGGAGCACATTCTCGCTCCTGGGTTAGATCACCAATTAAAATTATAAATACATTTGTGCTCTTTGTACATATGGAAAAATTATCTATAATATATTTTCATATATATTCCAAAATGTATCAATAACAAGAAACCATAGAAGAGAAGGACACACCTGTCTGTCCTACATCTAGTAGAAATATGGACAGACTGTGCAGCTGCACAAGGGCCCTCTGGGAGTTAGGTCCTAACTCCCAGAGGGCCCCTGTGCAGCTGCACAGCCTGTCCATATGCTTTGTCTGCCCCTGTACAGATTGAACCCTGAGTCAGATCCATTGTTAAGACATTGGCAGACCCAGGATAAACATCACATGAGTGGGACTGCAATGCTTTGCCCTGCTGCAAATTCTTCCCTCCCAACTACGCAAAGCAAGACGGCAATCAAGAGATTGGTAATGTGTTACAAGAGACAATTACAGACTTATTTGATATTACAAACTTCAGAAGCTTCAGGAACAGACTGCTTTTAACAGGACATCACTAAACTTACTTTTAATGCATCCCTATCCTTAGCCCTTGAAAGTTGTGCAAACTGGCAATCTGGCTAAAGGTAAGTATTTATGCACTTTTCCTATGGGCTCTAGGTAGCTAGCAGCAGGTAAAAGGAATGGGACCCTACTGTGAAGTGGACTTTTGCTCTGTTTTAAGAACAAAATATAAATGCTTCCTTTTTTATTTCATAATTTAACACCACACTGCAGATTCCTGTGCTATGATCCTATAAAATATTAAGATAATTACTGTGTCTGGACGCATGAATTTACTTAAGCAGCCAAGATGATAGCAGCCTTCTTCTCTGTTAACATCTATGTAAATTTTAATAACTTGCAACAAACTTGTCAGTTCTTTTAAACCCCATTATTAATTTTATAAATTGCTTTGATAGCTTTTTTTAGAGGGACCTATACAATCGTATTTGATTTTTCTTGTTGCTTAGTCTGCCGCAAAAGTAACCCTGAGGTGTGTATGACCAAAATACATTCTGTGAAAAACATACTTTGCAATCTACATAGCAAAATATGTATGCAAAAATTAAGCTACAATTTGACAAAAAGCTTCTCTTCTATAGGGTTGTTTCACAGTCACGGACCAAGAATTTATATTAGATTCAGTAGATCCCCCCCTTCCCGCTGTCTCTCCCACTCATACAACTCCACCTGCACATAGGACCTGATTATATAAGTATGAAGTGCTGAAAAGCAAACCTGTATTCACTTCAAACATCCAATTTTCTAGGTATTTGAATACCTAGAGTTAACACAGGTTTTCTTGCATTTCATGTAAAGCATTTCCAAATAACTTGACACTTCTACACTTCAGTAACTTGGCCAGGCATACAGTGTCTGAAGTCCCTCTACAGGAGGACCATCAGAGTCAGCAGAAATGTTGACATGCAAATGGCGGTCATGTAATAGAAGGAATTTGACATTTCCCCCAATGGAAAAAGATTTTGGGAAAATTTGACAACAAATAGTGTTTTGGTTTTTTTTTTGCTCGTTCATACTACGTAAATACTGTATTATGTATATTCTGGGTACAGGTACACTGTAAAGGACAAATCCACTTTTATTTTTTTTAAACCATATTAGTTAATCCTCCCTAACCTAAAATAACCTAAAAATACCTCACCTATTTTATATTAGCCGGGTACTAGTGGCCATCTTTGCTATTTTCCTCCTCCATATTTTGTGAAAATTCATGTTATGAAACAAATATGGCCCCATTCAGGTCTATGCGAGCCTAATGTGCAGGTGCTGTCAATGCTGAGAAATTATTTTAGCCCAGAGGAGGTAAGAAGCACAGAAGGCTTAGGTAAGTAAGCAGCTGGTCAGGGTTTCCCAGTTAGGTAGAGTGGACTATTGAACTAACATTAAAAATGTCCTTTAAATAAACCATTACTAGTTTAACCTATGATATCTTGTAATATATTGTACATCACCTTGTTTAAAATTGCATGAATAACCGACTAAAGAATAAGTAATGATGCATACAATATAAACAAACAGCACATCATTATCATGGTCATTAACAATGACTCCTTTATTTCATGTAGCTACTGGAAATGATTAATGAAATGTAGTGTCAGAGTACAGATCATACGGGATCCTGTTATGCTAATCTATACCAAATACCAACCACTAAATTCTTGCAATTACAAAATGTTCCTAAACCCCAAGACTGGAAAATATACTGGAATATGGAAACAAAAAGGCAAGATATGCATGTTAGTTTAATGTGATTTTTCTGACAATGAGTATCATTCATGTGTAAAAAATATTTATTCAGGAATTTTTGCAGAAACACTTTATAACTGGATATTGTATAGAACATTTTACTAATGTGAACTCTTAAAAGGCAAATGAAAATGTGTTGTAATCCATGGCAACCAATCCGCCCTTCAGCAAACTGCTAATAAAAAGAAGCCTGAGTTGCTATATGTTACTACACACTGCATTGTGATATTTGTATTGATGTATTGAAAATGTAGGAATCCTATTTAAACAGGAATTGTATTCACCTGCCTGTTTGCTCTTCGAGTGATGACAGATCAAAGCTGCCAATCTCCACCCCATTTGTCAGTGCTGTTATCTTCCCCACCTTATCTCCTGAATAGTATGTTGCTCATCTACATCCATTAGGCGATCACTTTAATATAACTCCTGCACATGTGTGAAGGATTTCCCTGATACCTGATGCATTCCCATGGTGTACTCTGCACCACATGCATACCAGGCATTGCACACGATTAAAAAAATTGCTAGACGAGAGGGAAAAGATTTAACAAAATCTAAAGAATTAACAATGGTGGCCACTTTTTTCAAAAATATTTCTGAAGGAAGCATTGTTTATGGTTTATGGCCTAGGCATAGCCATAAGGCTATTGCTATCAATTGATATTGATATCAATTGTGCCCTTCAATTTTTATAAAATATGGGACCTTTGGTGTGAATTTGATCTTGTACTACATTTAAGATGAGTTGACCCAGCTGAAATACTGTAACAATTATAGACTGTTGTATGATCCACTCCTTCTCAAAAAACTCCACTTCCTTTGTCCTCCAAGACTCTGCTCTTTCCTGGTTTTCCTCCTATCTATTTCAGTGCACCTTCACTGCAACCTACAACTCCACCTCCTCCTCTCCTCTCCCTCTTCACTAGGGGTCCCCCAGGGCTCTGTCCTTGGACCCGTTGTACACATCCTCCTTTGGTCAGCTGATAACTTCCCACAGCTTCCAATACCATCTCAATGCCCATGAAACTCAAGTCTAATCTCTCTACTCCTCAGTTCACCCCCTCATTCTCATCACGCATCACTAGTTTTCTAACTGACATATCAGTGTGGATGTCACATTACTTCCTTAAACTCAATCTTTCAAAAACTGAGCTCATCGTATCCCCCCATGTCCCTTCCCCTGACCTCCCCATTGAGATGAATAACACAATTATTAGTCCCTCAACACATGCTAGGGTGCTAGGTGTATTCCTGGACTCAGACCTTTCCTTCAGGACCCACATGCCATCTTAATCTCCATAACATTTCCAAACTACACCCCTTCTTAACAAATGACACCCACCACAAAACTACTAATTCACTCTCTCCACATCTCTCGCCTCCACTACTGAAACTCCCTACTCATTGGCCTACCCTTACACAGACTATCCCCCCTTCAGTCCATCATGAATGCTGCTGCAAGCTTTGTCCACCTCACCAACCATTCAGTGACCACCACCCCTCTTTGCCAATCCCTCTGCTGATTTCCAATAAAGCAAGGCATAAAATTCAAAATACTAACTACAACACAAAACTCCATCCACAACTCTGCCCCCGGCTAAATCTGCAAACTCATCTCAAAATATCACCTAAACCGTCCTCTCTGCTCCTCCCAAGACCTCCTGCTGGTTAGGTCCTTCATTACCTCCTCCCTTTCCTGCCTCCAGGACTTCGCCAGAACATCTCCCATCTTCTGGAACTACCTACCACAACCTATCTGCTAATCTGTTTGCCTTTAGGCAACCCCTGATAACTCACCTCTTCCAGGAAGCCTTTTCCACCCCCTCTTAAAAACTGTACATCTTCTCTTTCAATCAGCTCATCGTTTACAGTTATTACCATCTGTATCACTTGCCCCTCCTTATAGATTGTAAGCTCCCACAAGCAGGGTCTTTCTAATCCTTTTCTATTGTATTATAATTGTACTGACTCCCCATATGTTGTAAAGCGTGTCAACTGTTGGCACTATGTAAATCCCTAATAACAATAATAAATAAATTAGTAGAACCTCTCCCAATCTGGTTGATAATGGCCAGATCTGTAAACGGTTGCATGATATCTATAGAAAGTTTATAACAATTTTATATATTAAAAAAAACAACCTAAATGACATAATTTATAGAGATTCAGCAGATGTTATACGGTATGTTATAGAAATTCACCATGTTTATATTTTTATTTTCTTATGCTGAATGCTATATATTATACAACCTTGTATTCTGAATGTAACACATATTGGACTCCGGTAAACTTGTAATTTTTTTAAATTGTTTGAGATAGTTGCAAAAAAAAATGTGTTAAGTAATAATAATATACAAAGGGCCATCACCCTTAGCAACTAATCTGATTTCAGTGTAGTTGACAGATGATTTGCATTACTGTACTTCATACTGTATGTTTCTGTTCTTATCTTGTTGTTAGCGTTGTTGTAAGCAGGGTAGCTGGAAAAATGGTCCCCATTAAAACAGATTACCAACATTCAAAGTTAATTTCAAGGATAAAGTCATGTTAATGAGTTTTTAATTGTCTTAATTACTGTTCCCATCCTTAGCTTACAAATTGCAGAGCATGGGCAATTGATTACTAGAGATCTATGCTGTATGAAATACAAAATGCTTAAAAAACATAACAGTTCAGGTCAGTAGACATCAGTGTGCCTAAAATAATAATCATAAATAATACTGAACACTGGCTGGCTCAAACATCGATTCGTTGACAGCCCTGTATTCCATTGTCTTTTGCAATGTCATTGTAAGTGGAAAATTCTAATTAGTCCTGCTATGACTAAAATAAATAATTGTACCCTATTTGCTATTATAGCTAATACGTAATGTGATCTACACACACATTAATGTTTCATAACTTCTGTCATTCAGTCAACTCATATACTGTATACTAGACCATTTAAGGTTTGTTGCTAGATGCATTTTATACCCATACAGAGGGGCTTCTTGGCTTTCTACCAGGAACAATCAGAACCTTAAAAATCCTAGTTGACATGGCACGATGGGTTACATCCCAACAAATTACTTTGTGTTGTTATGCTTTAACATTAGTTAATCAGTGTACACGAATCACACATTTTCCAACATTTTCCAGTTTATATGGTCATTACATCAGCAACTAGCTCCCTTTTGCTGCAGTCTTTTTTTTCTCTCCATACACAGGTTTTTGCATAATTATTTTCAGATCCCATCATAATGTGTACAGAGTATGGGTATTTTTTGTCCTGCAGTGTATAGCTATATTTCTTCAACTCTTAACTCTTTAGTTCATTTTTAAAAACTAAGGGACAACATAAATACCAAAAGACTGTCAGATATGCAAACACAATCTAACTGCTGTAAAGCACCTATGCCAGCCGTGAGGTCCTTAAGCACAAATGGTTGCACAAGGTGAAAGTTTCTGTTTAGGTTAGGGAGGGAGGCAGGGGAGGCATGTTGCAGACATCTCTGACTCCCATTTAGCACTGGATAACAATTGTATTCAGGCAAGGTTTACCAAACTGTTAAATTTAATTCTTCCTTGACCTCCATACCTCAGCCAGAGGTGTCTGCTGGTGACTCATAGTAGACCATATCTCAATCTGATTAATAATGGACAGATCTGAAAACTGTTGCATGATATCTATAGACACATTTGTGGTGGTGGCTACATAATGGTAAAGTGGCTTTTGAGACTCTGAAAAGCCATTTAAAGCCCACTGTATTCTAAAACACCAACAATCATTTAAATTTTGCCTTCCACACTTTATGCAATGCATTTAAAGAAAATGGCAAATTTATCAATGTGGCAAATTTTGGAAAAATGTAATTTCAATAAATGAAAACTCAAAATGTCACTCATCCTTACTGTTGAAAGCTTTCACTATGAATGCTCCTAATATATAGAGCAGGACAAGTGGTCAAACCCACACTGATTACACCAGTAGAGTAACTCTTTGGGGGTGATTTACTAACCTAAACACACGCACACACTAGGTGCGTGTGATTTTTACACAGCAAAACGTATTTATCAACCAAAAAGTCTCTAAAAGCATATTTCCACTAATGCCATATATGGAAAAATCATGCACATGATGCATATATAATGCTGCTTCACAGTTTAGACAAAAATGGTTAGCTCATGCATTTACATTCCTGCATTTATCAACACAAGCAACACAATGTAGAGCTAATATACACAACATCACATTGCAATTCATGCCGGGCTTTGCACAACACACCTGCTGGGTGTGTACACACTACAAAGGTGTCTAGATTCCACCAATAGATCATGCTGGGAGGGAACACACTACAGAGGTGTATATATGTTCGTGGCGTGTTTATAAGGTTAGTAAATCAACCCCTTTGAGTTTAAACTACAGGGCTAACTGCAGCTCATGTTGCCTTAAGTATTGTCCTGTGATCTGCACAAAATCCCTGTTCCAGCAAATCTAAAATTATAAAGCACAACTATTTGTTCCATTTAACCCCTTATTCACCCTTAGTTGACTCTAATTTGTTTTTTTTGTGCTGTTTTTGCTTGTTTTTTTAAATTTATTTTTGTAAAAAAACACATTAAAAAGGCTTTATTTAATTAATAAATAACCTCATCATGCTCAACATACTTTTAATGCATTTATAAAAGGGGTAAATTGTAAAATAAGATTTGCTCTCTTGATGAGTTGTGCACTGTTAGTTCTGAGATGAAAGGACTATTCTAGTTATCATAAAGTTAAAGTATATGTAAAGCCAAAAGCTAAAGTAGGGAATCGCTTAAACCCCTGCCAGGCATTTTCTGCCATTTGTGTAATGTAAAAACAAAAAGCAAGTGGTGATTTTTTTCTAGTGAGGTAAATCCCCTTTTAGACAGTTGCCATATGAGTGGCCCTTACTGGAAATTTACCCTTCTGCTTCTGTTCTGCTGAAAACAGTTTTAATTATTTCCGTTTATTGGATTTTTCAGGTGGCATACATAAAACGCAACACATTAACAGGGGACAGATTATCAGTGCAATCCATACAGAGCAGCATTTATTGAGTCAATGGGGTTGATTTACTAACCTTTTAAACACACCACGAATGTGTATACACCTCTGTAGTGTGTTCCCTCCCAGCATGATCTATGGGAGGAATCGAAACACCTTTGTAGTGTGTACACACCCAGCAGGTGTGTTGTGCAAAGCCCTGCAATGAATTGCAAGGTAATGTGGTGTAAATTAGCTCTATGTTATGTTGTTTGCGTTGATGAATGCAGGAATGTAAATGCATGAGCTAACCATTTTTGTCTAAACTGTGAAGCAGCATTATATATGCGTCATGTGCATGATTTTTCCATATATGGCATTAGTGGAAATATGCTTTTAGAGGCTTTTTGGTTGATAAATACATTTTGCTGTGTGAAAATCACACACACCTGGTGTGTGTGTGTGTTTAGGTTAGTAAATCACCCCCAATGTCCCACTTAATAGACAGACACTAACAAGGGGAAAGACAATGACGTGTGGAGGGGGAAGGAGTGGAGGGGGGGACGAGACAGGGTGGGGTAAGGAGTGGTTTTTGTGAACTTGCTCTAGGGTTCCGTAGATGCTATATTCACATAGGCATAAGATAAAGGCATTATCCGGTTTTGCATAATGTCACATTGTATGGTTCAGGCTGGGTGTTATCCCATGTGTGGAGCTATGCAGCTATAAGGGATACAGATATACAGATGTACAAAGAACCCACAAAAGTGTTATCCTCCCAGAAGTAGGTACGCATCAACCTTTACAAAGGGCGTGTCTCTCACCCTCGTTGTCCATCTCAGATCATTTCTTGATGTCAAGCAAGTGAGAACGGTAGGCATCAGAGTCCCAGAAGGCCATCCAGCACGCCCATTTATTATAGAAAGTAGAGTACAAGTCCTTGGAGGTGTACAGTAATTCCTCCATCATTTTGATGTTATCCACTTTACGAAACCAGTCCTGCAGAGAGGGGGCATTGGCAGATCCCCAGTATCTCTGTATGAGAGATTTGGCCGCAATCAACAGGGGTGGGACAATGGATTTTTGGTAAGATCTCAGGGAGTCAGCGGTGAGATGGAACATGACCACCCAAGGATCTCTCGGGAGCTATTTGCCACTGATGTGGTTAATGAGCTGGAGCACCTGTGTCCAGAAAGGTTCGATCAACGGGCATTCCCACCAAATATGAGCATAGGAACCTGGATTCCCACACGACCGCCAGCAGTGAGGGTCAAGGAGGGGGTCAATCGCGTGCAATTTGGTAGGTACAAAGTACCACCTAGATAATAATTTATAATTAGTTTCTAACATGGGGACGCCTATCGATGATGTAGTAACCAGGGCCATTACACGAGATCTTTCCTTAGGGGTGAGAGTGCGGTGAAAGTCTGTCTCCCATTTGCGTAGGAACGGCGTGGGTGTGACGTGTTCCTCGGTGAGTATGGCTTTATAGAAGTAATAGAGGCAGTGAGTGGGCACAGATTTGGAGCTCAGAATGGATTCCATGAAGGTATATTCTCGGGGCGTTCTTAGAGGTCTTGGGAGTGAGCTGATAAAGTGGGAGAGCTTGCGGTGTTTCCAGGAATCCAGTGGTACCTTGCCCCACTTGGATCTCAGAGTCATCAGAGGTGTTAAGGAGGTACCTGTCTACACTTCACCCAATTTAAGCGTGGTAGAGTCCGACCATTGCGCGAAAGATCTGTCTGCTCTCCCTGGGGGAAAGAAGTCAGAGCCCTGCAAGGACATAAGGCTAGAGTTGTGTGGCCAACGGAACCTGCGGTGTAGGCGGTCCCAGGAACACAACGTTGAAGAAGTAAGAGGTAGTATGGTAGATTCAAAGGGCCTCCATTCGGGGGGCAACCATATCACCTCGCTCAGAGGGGCCCCACAAACCGCAGTCTCCAGGGACACCCAACTCTTTCCCATGCCCCCATAAACCCAGTCCACCACTCTCACCATCTGGGCCGCTACGTGGTAGACCCAGAAGTCTGGAAGGGCCAGCCCCCCATTCTGCTGGGTCCTCACCAGTATCTTACCCACGATCCTGGGGGCACGGTTCTGCCATATGTAGGTAGACGTTATTCTGGCGAGGGTCCTGAAGTACGAACCTGGTAATTCTATGGGGAGCATTTGGAACAGAAACAGGACTTTAGGGAGAATCATCTTTACAGCGTTTATCCTCCCCACCCAGGGCAGTGTACGTAAAGAGAATGAGGTCAGATCTGCTTTTACTAAGTTCAGTAGAGGTATAAAGTTGCTACGATAGAGGTCTGAGAGTTTACGTGTCAAGTGAATGCCCAAGTATCGTATGGAATGGGGGCGCCATTGGAAGGAAAAGGGAGGGAGTAGTGCCCGACTGTCCTCCTCCGGCAAGGTTAGGTTAAGGATTTCAGATTTACTCATATTAATTTTGAAGTTCGAGACAGAGCCATAGTGATCTAATGATGATAATATTTGCGGGAGAGATATGCATGGATTACGGACATAAAACAGGATATCGTCCGCTTACGCTGCCAATTTGAACTCACCCGCCGGGGTTGGGATACCCTGGATGTCGGGGTTCCGTCTAATGGTGACTAACAGGGGTTCCAACGAGATGGCGAACAATAAGGGGGATAGGGGACACCGCCGATGGGTCCTGTTGTGTAGGGTAAACGAGAGGGATAGGGAGCCATTAATGCGAATTAGTGCAGTACTGAAAACAGTTTTAAATGTATTTTTTTATTTTCCTGGATTTGTCATGACATTACTGAAGCATTGTGTTGTGTTCTAGTTATTGGCAAAATGCACTGCAGGTGCCCCCCTTATCCCTCCGAACCTCTAGAATGGCTATAATTTTCTATATCATTTCCCAACCTTTTTACCATAGAGAAATCCTTTACATTTTTTTCCAGTTCTCAGTGGAATCCAAGCTACAAATTATTATATCTACAGCTCACGGCACATTAGTGTGATCAGTAAATTGTTGATATAGAGAGGTTACATTACATGCTTCTCATTGTGTTTCTAGAGCCTCATGAAGGCACATCACAACTGCTCCTATTTCCAACCAGGAGGGAGATGATTGATCTCCATTTTTATCCTTCTCTAGTCATCATTCAGAAATAATTTTCTTATATTGCTCTTTTTGATGCCTGAGATGGTGGCTTTCTACACCTTAGTTGATAAGAGACATAGACTTGTGATTAATTGTCAGTGAGATGAATTGTTTGGGGACAGTGTTGTAGCAGAAGGGTACAAAATATACGCTTCAGCTAGGATAAAGTCAGATGTCAGTGTACAAAACAGCACTGTGTCTTATAATGCTGTTTGGTGCTGTTACGCATTTTAGTTAACCCTAAAATCACTGATTCCATAGTTGCCCAGCGTCCTGGGATTTCAGGGATTTTAAACTCCATTCCACAGTGTCTATGTCCCATAGGCTGTCCTGCAGGATCTATGATTTGGTACAGAATGGTAGCAGGGTGCAGAGTGCTGGAACGCATTGCAGATTATGCCTGCACTAAATTGGATATAGTGACATCCTGCTAATAGGCTCACTTCTGGCCTGATGAAACAGCAATGAAGCATGTGCTCAGGTACGTAACCTCTAATACTAATGAAGGAGGGTATTTTCAACTGTCACAGAACACCATAAAGGAGCCTTTTTATTGTTGCTGCCTCTAACACCAATGATAGAGTTTTAATTTATGCCCACTTTTTTTTTATATCCACGGTTACTTTTTATGCCTACTGACAATAAGTGGGGTTTATATTTATACCCACTGATATTAAGGGGTGACAGATTTGCACAAGCCATAAAACATGACACAATGCCTATTTTTGGCTATCAAGCTCTTTATGACAAGTCCTCTTTATGGAAATATCAGGGGTCTCTTAGTTAAGGGTAAAAAATAAGTTTATAAAATAAGTGCCATATTAAAAATGAAAAAAACACCAAAAATCACTCAACCCCCACATACAAATACAAACAAAAACACAAATACACACTGGATGCAACTATGTTTGAAAACCTCAATTGCATCACCTATGGACAATTTTGAATACCAATTTTTTGCCATTTCATGGGTATGCACAATTTTAAAGGTTTGACATGTTTGGTATCCATGTAGCAGACACAACCCCATCTTTTATATTTTACAAGGTATTTTTATTCTACTGGCCTCTGCTTTCAGATAATATTTACAGTAATTGTTTGGGGGTTTTCAGCAGTTTTCTAGCCAAAAATTTTAAAATTGCTTTGGTAATCAAGTGGTTAAAGAAAACCTGCCATAAGAAAAACACAGAGGCTGCTATGGTTGACTGTTCTTTGCTAGTTGCCTGTCTGTTATCCAGATATTCTATAGGAAGTTTGTATAACATGTGGCTCTAGATCTCATGATCTATTTATTTGAAATGTTTGAAGGGCCCAAAAGTAGATCAGTTGAATGGAATCAAAAACCATAAGTGCACTGGAAGATCCTTGAATGCAGTCAGAACAAACAAAAACATGGTGTACCATGAAAAGGCAGACAAATAATCTGGTGCATAAAACAATTGTGTTTTTTTCTGGTGTAAAAATGCCAACATGTTTTGGGGGCTTTAAACCACCCCTTCTCCAAAGCTTTTCAAATACATGTTTTTTAAGCCCCCTAAATGCATTGGCATTGTTATATCAAAGTAAAGTTTAATTTTTGATATATCAACATGGTCAACTGTCTTTTATTAGCACTCAGTTTCTCTTCTGTCCATCTTGATATGCTGGCTCTAGTGGTTTCCCATAACAATCAATAAAGGGAAACAGTAACTTAATGTAATTATATTTTCTAAAGCTTACACATTTTTTTAAACGTATATTTTATGTATTTTACCATAAATAATCTTTTTTGATCTACAAAAAACAAGGAATTTTTTTAAATTTTCTTTGGGAAAATATCAGGGGTACAAACAGACCTCTGACATTTCCCTTTTAATATAGAAAAATACATTTAGACAGAGTTCTAAAATTCTTTTTCTGCAGCCCTCTGTTGTGAATGAATGTTGGTACTATCAGCATTCTGTCCATAGTAACATTTTCAACCTAAATGTTTAGTTGGCCAAGATTTCAGTGCATCCCTAATTAAAACCAGAGGCAGACAGGAAACTCTTATTTTTAGATGGAGGCTGGCACTGGCAGATTGCATATTTCTCCCATCTTAGGTGTATTTTAGGTTGAATCCTTCTTACCATGGAACCTGAACTTAACATCAAACCCCATTGATGTCTTAGGGAGAAAAATCTTGTTAGTTTATTTTGGCTATTTACGGGGCTAATAGGTAAGCTACAAGGACATGTGAAACTAGGCACTGCCATAGGGGACATGCAAAAAAAAGTTATCTTACAGCAGGGTAAGCGTTTTTTCATGTGGCTTCGAAAGATACACTGAAAATGCACAAACTATTAAAAACAACATTAGGTCAATTCAAGCTGTACATGGTATCTCAGACACAGTATAATGTTCACAGACCGTCTCAGTGACCGCACACTCTGGCAATGCATATTTGGCTGTGGCATTGATTTCTTTTCTTTTACATTTAGCTTGGCTTACATATAGCAGCAGCACCCCAAACTGATTAGTTTTAGTTTGAAGTAGTCAATAAAATAATAAAAAAACATAGGAAAAAAGGCATGAGATTTCCCCAAACCAGACCCTCATCCTTTGTCTGGGTGGCCAGTAAAGGCAGAGCAGTGAGCATGTTTGCAGAATCTGGAGGCCCCTTTATGAATAATGGGTGCCCCAGTACTCATACTGGAAGGGAGCAGATATCTGGATGCCCCTTTTTTTCTCCAAATTCGACCCATATTGCCCCATCTCCTTCTTGGGGCACTGGAGGTGGGAAAAAGGTGCTTTGCAAGGTGGGAAGGTTTGTACCCTCCCAATGCTGAAAGGCATGTCCCCTCCCTTACCTGGCCACCCAGGTTGTAGGCCTGGATAAGGTTGTGGTTGGAATATTAAAGGGAACCCCACACCGTCCCCCTTTTTTTTAAAAGTGTACTTGTCAATATTATTTTCAAACATTATCTGTCTCTGTGATTAAACTTTATATTTTTTACATTAATAACAATCACAAGAGGGGTCCAGGGACCCCTTAGTGATGTATAATGTCTCTGCTATGGGGACTGATCTAGTCAGAAAGTCCCACTTTGACCAGCAGATGGCCAGTATTTAGGTGGGACTGTACCTGTTCTTGCTGATGCAAAACTGCCCTGCCACTGGTCAATTTATATCAAGCTCTTGAGTAATAACTAAAAACATCAGCATATGATACAGCTATGTAACATTGATCAGCAGCAGGACTTTAATGAGATAAAGGCAGGTGTTTTACCACAAGAGAGATTACAGATGACACATCAGTGTAACATTGTCCAGCAGCAGGGCAGATTTAAATAGCAAGGCTAAGGCCATTTTATTAGAGACAAAGAGCCAAGGCTGGGGATTTACTATAAGTAAGATACCTCAGATGATACAGCAGTTTAAAATTGGCCAGCAGCAGGACCATTTTAATCAGGTAGCAATGTAATAGATAAATAAATAACCTACAGGCAGCTGTTTTACTACAAGAGTTTGAGACTACAGATGACACATCAGTGTAAAATTGTCCAGCAGCAGGGCAGATTTAAATAACAAGTCTAGGAACAATTTACTAGAGACAAGGGGGTTAATTTACTAAAGGCAAATAGACTGTTCACTTTGCAAGGGAATTTGTACTTAGCAGGGGAAGTTCACCCTTAGTTTAGTGAATGAGGGGAAGCTCTGCTGACTCCCAATCATGTTCAATAAAAATGCTGTTTTTTTTGATGTTTCACCACATTCATTAAGCTAAGGGAAATGTCCCCTACAAAGTGCAAATTCCCTTGCAAAGTCAACAGTCTATTTGCTTTTAGTAAATCAACCCAACAGAGCAAAGGCTGGGGCTTTACTATAAAGGTGCCCATAAACCTTACCATTTATCTGCAGATTTTCTGTGGTCAGATGGAAAAGGTGCAACAGATTCCTCCATCTATTCTAAACTGTGCAGATGGAGGAACCTCCACCTGGGCCAAGCTTCAGTATCTTGCTAGTCAAGAGAGCCCCGCTGGCTCTCTAAATACCTGAACAATCTGATTGGATGCAGTCATTGTTCAGGTGTTTTGAGAGCCAGTGTTTGAGAGCCAGCGGGGCCAACTAGCAAGATTACGGAAGCCTGGCCCAGCGGGAGATTCCTCCATCCACACAGTTAAGTGTAGATGGAGGAATCTGTTGCACCTTTTCCATCTGACCACAGAAAATCTGCAGATAATTGTAAGGTGTATGGCCACCTTAAGAACTAGGATGCCTCAGAGGATACAGAATTTTAAAATTGTCCAGCAGTAGGACAGTTTTCATTAGGGTGGATTGGCCAAAATGTAATAGAGAAAAAAATAAGGTACAGGCAGATGTTTTACTACAAGAATAAAGAGACCACAGATGATAAATTTGGCCAGCAATAACAACATTTTAAAAAGCAAGTCTAAGCTTAATTTACTAATGACAAATGAGATATGAGATACAGGGCAGAATGAGATTCGGTTTTACCATACGTCCAAGGCAAACCTTGTCTGTTCAGAGTGCTGGGAACTAATGTGGGATTTTGCAGGGATGAACACTTGATAACCATAATGCAACAGCCTTTAAACTTGGGTTAGTTGTCTTAAATGTGCCAATAATCAAGACTTTGTAATGTACTATCCCCTTCATTATAAAAGGGTTGGCACAGAGGAGCCATAGTGTCAGGCAGGGTTCCCACCATTTTCCGGACCAGTTTTGGAACATAGTGCATTGCGTTTTTGCCGCGATCAAATTTTTTTTTAGCTTAAAATGGTCTTACAGTTACATTCCAGTGTGTTCCATGCATTTTTTAATGCATTTTGATGCATTCCAGACCAGAAAAAATAGGACAAGGAGTATTTTTCTGGTCATGGACGGACTGCGCTGGTGGGAACAGAAGCTAGAAATAGCATAGGGATACATTGGGATGCATTTTGGGTGCGGAAACAGTCTGGTCTGGAGGTAATCTGGTGTGAATGGGCCCTAAATGAAGAAACTGCATAAGGGTGAGTTGGGAAACTGTACTCTTATTCTGACTGCTTGCTCTTTGGACAATTAAGCCCTTTGCTGCTGCTGGGCTTATTTGTATTAAATGTTATTTTACCGTTTCATTGCAGACAAATGCAAAATGACATACACGAATGCAAAATTCTTGTTAAAGCATTAACCACTTGCTGACCAGGTGTTTACACCCCCTTCCTGGCTAGGCCATTTTTCAGTATTCAGCGCTGCAGTACTTTGACTGACATTTATTCCGTCATACAACGCTGTACTGAAATGAATTTTATACTATTTTTTGGGGACAGTTACAGCTTTCTTTTGGTGGTATTTAATCACCACTGCAGGCTTTTTTTTGTTACTATATTAAGGAAACATTAATGAAATTATTTTTTTAAAGTTTTTTTTCCCATTATGTAAGGAGACCATTATTATTACCCAATTTTTGGGTAAAATATAAAAGACGGGGTCACGTCAGGTAAATAGACACCAAACATGTCAAGCTTTAAAATTGTGCGCACCTGCGAAATTGCAAAAAAACTACCATACCCAAAATTGACCATAGGCGATGTTCTAAAAGCTTTTACCGCTCATCGGTTTAGCGTTATCAGTGATCGATGGCCCTAGAACTATTGCCCTCACCACGACGTTCATGGCAATATGTAACATGTGTGGCATGCGTGTATGTATGGGTGGGAACTTAATTTATTTTATTTTTTTTAATCATTTTCATGTGCAACTTAAAATTTTTTAGGAAAGTTTAATTTTTTTACTTAACTTTATTGCCATCACATAGGGGGATAAGAAAACCCCCTGTGATAGCAAAGAGGATGTGACAGGTCCTCTTTATGTAGACATCAGGGGTCTCCAAGACCCCTAATGTTACCTAGGACGCCCCAAAGAAGCTGATGAAGCAGAGACACAGACCAACAGCTTATACAAGCGATTCGCTGGCTCTGTATGTTAACAGGCATCGCTGACTGTTTTTAAATTTAGGCACTTTCCCGGTCGTGGGCGTGGCTGAGTGGACATTTAAAAACGCCCGATCAGATACAGAGAGCTCCAGTCCGGCCGTTTTTTTTACAACGGGCGGCTGTTAATCAGACACTAGCATTTACCAAATAACTTCAAGCTAGAATGTAATTGGTGTGTTCATGGTGCTCATTTTCAACTAATTTCCAAATGCATACTTTTAAGTGTTCCCTAAATCTAATTTATTCTTGGAAAAGAAATGCAGAGGATACCGTACTTGTTTTTTAGGAATAATATTTCCTCTGACATGTATCTCTGTGTGTAGCAGTGTTAACACGTACAGTACAAATTAGAGCGCATGTTAACATTTCACAAGGCATGCGTAAGGTAAATAGACAGATGGATAGAAGTATGTTGCTGTAGTTAAAGATGTACTTGGCAATAAACAGCAAATATGGATGTAAACAGAAACATATTTGTAATAATAAACTATATTTTGTGTATTTTTAAAATGTTTGTCTTTTATTGAACTGTTTATTTGTAAATCCTAACAAATATAAATTCAGTTTTTATGTAGAAAACCAGGACATTGCAGGCAAATCCACTAATTACTGTACACACATGCTACCTCCACAATTTGATCTAAAATTTAAAGACGCACACTTTTTTTTTTCTTTGAACCTCCATTATTTATTACATCTTCTATAATATAAAAAGGAAGTTAATTTCTTATTTCCTGTCCTTGAAAGTCCTTGCACACATTCAGCTTTATACCCTCAGAGTATATACCACCTGACACTCTGCTCTCAAAGTGATAGTTTTATACCCCTTCAGTGTAGTTCTTTCTCCCACTGGCTCTGTTATGTAGGCTGCGTGTTGCCACCTACACTGTTCCACTCCTGCACTGCAAATACTTCTACCTCTTGGCTCAGTGCTGTGTGCTGCCACCTACACTGTTCCATTTCTGCACTGCAGATACTTCTACCTCCTTGCTCAGTGCTGTGTGCTGTCATGTATACTGTTCCACTCCTGCATTGCAGCTACTTTTACCTCCTAGCTCAATGCTGTGTGCTTTCATCTATTTTCACACTGTTCCACTCCTGCATTGTAGCTACTTTTACCTTCTGATTCATTGCTGTGTGTTGCCAACTACAATGTTTCACTCCTGCACTGCACCTTCTTTGTACTGGCACTAGTTTATGGACTCTTAGTACTCACAAGTACACTTAAGGGCACACCAGGGAAGATAGAGGGCAGTGGAGAACAAAGGGGAGTATGGTAGGGTGGCAGTGGCAGGGGGGTGGTCACAGTTTATATGAATGGTTGCAATCACAGCTATTAATTAATGAATAGAGTCTAAGCAGACACTTCTGTTACAAGTTCATAGCTGCTGAAGAAGTGAGCATGAACTTATTGCAGAGGGGAATGCAGCAATTGTATGGGATACTGAGCTAGCCAGCTGCAAGAAGTTTTGTTCCACTTTAAGCCTCACATCAGTGGCAGTGAAAAGGTTAATGGGCTAATCATTTTTAGGTTATTATTTTTTTCTGGAGTTTTGCTTTAAGGCCATTGACTTTCTCACATCCATTAAGCTAGCTTTTACAGGGGGAAATCAGAAATGTAAAAGACCATCTGCTGGATCCTGGGGTGCATAGGTATTACTCCACTCCTTCACAACATTTAAGACCAAATGCAACTCCCAATAGCCTTCTGCACATTTCCTATGCTTTAAATACAAAAACCTTGCCTTCCCCCAAGATGACTACACCCCTCTCTATATATACTGTATATAAAATAAAAGGAGACAGCTCTGTTGACCATACTGGAACATGAAAAAGTCACCTTCATGTATCAATATATCATAGAGAATACATCCCAGGAATACAAACATATTATCCCACCTGTACTGAGTCACTTCCATACTCCACAAATTCAATGAACATATCCCAGTGACCTGCTGGCATTGTCAGAAAGCACCAGGGAACATGCTGCACATATGGGTTTGCATACACAGCATTCCTTCTGGAACACATCTTAGGCTGGGCACACACCTTACAACCATCGCAAGACTCTTGTCTTGCGATGGTTGTAAGGTCATTAAAAAAATGTACCATCTGCCTATCTTGGACAGGCAGATCGTACTTGCGATGATCGCAAGCTGCGCCCCCCTGAGGGGCGGGCTTCCGATGACCGCAATGCCGAACGGGCAGTGTGCGCTTGCGCACACCGGCCTGTCCGGCTTTTATCTTACGAACATGCTACATCGTACGATGCTCGGCGGGTTTTCGAACATGTTTGTGAGTTAAAAGTCGTGCGACCTTACAGTAGTAGAGGTCGCAAGGCTTCCACACACCTTACGATAATCGTACGATTGCGGGATTTTCCGCGATTATCGTACGATTATCGTAAGGTGTGTGGGCACCCTTAACGTGAAGGACATTAAGTTAATGGAATATTTGAATCCTTACTTCAATAACACTGAGAGAAATGTCAGAATCCTGGTCACATTTTACTACTACCCCTTCCTACCAGGCCCTTATAACTTAACTTAGTGCATTACACTCACACATTTTACAGACCCCTAGTAAACTGACAACAAACACCAGAAGACATACCCGGGATTGTTGGGGCCTGTCTGGTGTACGGAATGACCACCCATTCCCTCTCCCCAGTCTTCTCTATTGTTTTTAATTAATTCCTCCCTTCTCATTCTTTTTTATCATTTTTCATTTCTCACTATAATATATGACATGACCCTCTTTAAAGGGTCCACTCAAATTTGACCTATTTTGTTTATTTATTACACCGTAATATTCCTTTCATAATCTGCTTACACAAAATATCAGTAGAATTCTATGGTGGACAAAATATCAAACACAGTTTTTCACCCTTCTGTTTCCTTCTTCTTTGTTATTGACTAAATATAAATATTTATTATAACCAGTGTTACTCTGTAGCTATTGCTCTGCTGTAACAATGGACATTAATTGATGTATGTCATAATATGTGATATGTAATGGTGTACTATGTATATACTTTGAAAAACAGAAACAAAAGTCTTGCATTAGAAAAAAAAAAATTTCACCCTTAAGGGGGGTTTGTTTTTTTAAACAGAAGACCTGTACCTGTACATTTAAATGCAGAAAAGGATAGTGGATTAGCTTTTACATTTTTAAAAAAAATAGTGACTGTGGACTTTTTCTTGCAAACTGAGTAGATCACCTAAAAAGCATGTATGCGATCTTTAACTCGTTGGACAGTTTTTGCATAGCCCTTAGCTTTCTGATGTCTGCGGGTAGATTTAGCATCATATGGATACTCTTTGACAAAAATATAATTTCTGTAATAATTTTTTTTTAAAGGCAGGATTAAAAAAATGATCAATAAATAAGGAAAAAAAAAAGAAAATATAAACAGCTTATTAGCAGACTGTTCATTGTATCAGGATTAAGCTCACCCTCGGCCAGCAAGATGCCCTTTCAATCTCCTACTGCATTTCACCTTTTGAAGAACCAAGGCCTGTCTGGATAATATGGCATGCTAAACAGTAAAGACAGATACAATTTGCAGACAGCAAAGGCCACAAGCTACCAAGTGATTTTTATTGATCTGATATAAATTAGTTGCAACAAGCATATGCTTGCTGCTTTGTCCCAAGACTTTCAATTGCCTCAGACAAAATAAAACCAACACAGAAAAGCCTTTTAGAAGATAACACCTTGAGGGTTTTTAAAAATTTTTTTTTCCTAAGGAGAGTTTCCTTGAAATCTTTGACATAAAGAGAAAATAATGTACTGTATAGATGCAGCATTATTGTTTACTTTGATAAAAAGCCTTGCAAACAGTTTTATCCTTTGCTCTGTATGAGGATCACAAGCCAAAATATGTTTATATAATGTCGAGGAGCAGTGAGAAAAATATGTGCTTGCAATAATCTAACTTATGTGAAGAAAGTGCTTTGAAATGAAAGAACAGTTCCCAAAGTGTCCGCCCAAGTGTATAATTATTTTCTGAAATATGTTGTACAAAATGAAAACTATGTAATTAGATGTCTTTAAAGGGATAAAAGTAAATTGTTGTAAAATACTTTACATTATATAACAATAGCCTAAAATATGCAAAAGCTTATTTCTGTGCCTTGGTTTTAGTATGTCTTCCTGGTTTGTACTGAAGGAAAACACCATACTATTTTAATTAGCACTTGAATGCAGATATAAAGGTTTAAACTCTAAACACCACTAAAGTGCCAATTCGCTTAATTAGTTGTTAATTAGTTTGCAAACAGTAACCACCTTGAAAAATGTTTTGCCTCATGTAAATAAAAACATTTGTCATTCTGTAGCCTTTGATGTTTTGTGCAGATCAAGGTGAATATTCTTGATTTTATATTAAAACTAGTATTCATTCAAGAATGTACAATATAGTAAAGAAACTGGCTATTTATCAATTCATCAATCTTTTAGTTTAATCTGTCTCCTCTTATCAGTCTCAATGTCTCATCTGTCCTTTTAATTTATTTTTCACAAATATGTTTCATAAATGTTGTATGATTTATTCTAGTTCTATCATCTGCTCTTTGTTTTAAACTTCATCTCCACTACCCTTTTCTATTCTTTCCCATTTTTTTTGTGTAGGGACCTTGTCCTAAGCAGTAGTGTCCCTAATAATTTTAGGTTTGCTTTGGCAGCTAGGCTGCAGCCAGCCTGAGCTTTGCTTACTTTTTCTGTGTTCCACAAGTGTTCCTAAGCTCAGGTTATTATTCGTTTTCACTTGAGGAACGTTAATAACTGTTTGAAGTAACCTTCTATAATGTTCTTCTCTCTTTTGAGATCTGCCATAGACAGAGCAACAAGAAAAGCTATGTTGGATTACTATTGCCCTACTGGGTTGTCTGCCCAGAGGTAACTGAGCAATAGAATAGGGTACCTGTGACTGCTTATAAAGGGCCAAAGGCCTAAAGTGTCAAGTAATGAGACTCAGACTGTTCCTACAGGGTTATAGGCCCTTGCTTTTGATTACTGCATTTCAATATTAATTCAATACAGAGTTTATGTTATAATATGGTATAGTATGGGGTATGGCATTAGTTAGACCTATTTTTAATAGTAACTCTAAAGCAACCCGAAACTACATTTATCTGGAATCCAACAAACCCCGAGGATGCCGGATAACGGGGAGTTAACTGTATATGCTATTAGGATTACATGACAAATAATTGTCTTTGTATGCCTGGCAAGACAAGTGATCAGTTCTTGCCTGAATCTATTATACATTATCCAGTGATGTCAGTATAAAGTAAATCAAAGCAGAAACAAGTTACCAGTAACAAGACATAACTATTTTAGTACTGTTATAAGAACAAGACTTTCCACAATAGTTCTTCTGGTACTCTGTGTTATTATTGGTGGTTTACTTTTAGTACTGGTTATCATTTATTGGCAATATAATTTTCAAAGCAATGAGGTTTGATACATTTAGAAACATTGTAATGTATTTTTACTCAGCATCATCATTTGTATGTTGTGTAAGTTATCCATATTATCCATTAATGATTGTCCACTTGAGCTGCACCCTGACAGTTATCAAACTGAATAACATTCAGTGTTATAAAACAGATACAGATTGAATTTACATAATGTTAAAATATGAGTATATGGTAGATGTAAATCAACAAAATGACTTGTAAAGATGGGTTCACACTTATACATAAGATACATGTTAAGCCAGTGCAGCCAAAATTGACTTTGTGTTGACATCTGGGGAAAACCAGGATGCAAGCCTATTTCACTGATCCTATTCCTGTCACGCAGTATATACGGCCTCTTAAGTGATTAAAGTTGCTAATTTAAAAAAAATCCCTACAAAGAAAATGTTTAATACTTACCTGGTGCCCATGCCACCGATTCTGGCTCTTTTGAAAGATCTTTGGCATCCGACATATCCAAAAGAGTTGGATGCCTGGTCTCCATCTGTGCTCAGTGGTTTCATGCATGGGTACCTACATCACTAGGACACAGTAGGACACAGTAGTGACATAGGGGCTGGCAGAAATAACCACAGACTACAGACATTTGATGGACTGGATGCTGAAGATTCTACAGCAAACTTTGCTCTTCAAGAGAGTGAAGATGTTCAGCATGTGTTGTGGGACAGGTAGGTATTAAAGCATATCTAAACCTAAAAGCACAATTGTAATATCTTGCAGCTCACCAATCCTGAAATAGAGGATGCATTAATTGTCATTTTGTTTAGTTTTTCTTATTCTTAAATTTTTACCTGGTGATCTTGCCAACAACACACTTCATGTCTTAAGGTGACTCCACTCTATAGAGGAGCAATGGAGCCACACTTGGACAGCAGCATTCTCAACCTTTGGAGAGGGTAGCATTAGATTTTCTAGCAGATATAGATGGACTTGACTAAAAAATTATGACCAAACTCCAGCTAATACTTTTTAAGTCACTACAAGAACCATTTTGTTTCTTTTGTGATAAAGGTTTTACATAAGTTAACAAAAACTAACTATTGCACCCCTTTCAGTGTTAAATGGTTTGTCTCAACCCTCTTACTGCCACTATTGCTTCATATCTTGACCTGTTAATGTAAGTTGCAAAATAACGGTTCGATCACCAAATAAAATAAAAAAAGGAAAATAAAACTAAAAATAAATACATTTTAAAAAACCTAATGCAGCCACCACATGTAAGAATTGGTAAGCTTCATTATATTACATTTTGGATTTAGATGTGCTTTAAAGAAGAACTCAAACAATCAAATATAATCAATTCCAACACAAAATTAGAGGCACAATGTTCACAGATTTTTATGTTTGAAAGGAATACGTTTAGACACAGAAAGATCCATATTAATTTACAATTTTATTGTTTTTTTTCAACAAGGTAACAGTATGACAGGTACTGAGGGTATTTCAAGAGATAGCAGTCTAAAAACACAGTGGCAGTCGGGAGGGCTGTTTATCAGTTGTGGCATTCTCAATAGTGCATAAGCATGGCATCAGGCTCTTGGAGCATCTTCTTAAAAGGTTTGGGAGTCGGATCTCATGCATAATCTAATGTGTGAGAGAGAGTGTGGCAAAGTGTAAGCATGAGGTGTGAAGTGAGACTGTGCATTCTTGAGAGGCTTAGAAAGAGAGAGAAAGGAAGTTAGAAAATGATAAGGGGAGTAGGGAGTTAGTAATGGTAGAAGAGTAGGGGGGGACAGGAGAGATGGGGGCAGAGGAGATATTGAGGTGGATTACTAAAAGGGTAGGGGAGTGTGGTGTTTCCACCCCCAGGCTGGGAGGTTGCAATGTTGGCAACTAGATTTGCAAAAGTACTTTCTCTGGGTTTGGTATAATCTACCCATGGGGACAAGATTTTCAAAAGCTTTTTGTGCTTATCATTATGTGATTGAAGTCAATTTCTCATTGATTATGGTGCCTCATAGTGTGCTTTTGAGATCTGAGAAGTTCAATGTTGGGGATTTCCATGAATGGGCTATTGTTTGTTTAGTTGCACCAAATATAAAGCATATTTATTTGTTCACAGCTTTGGGAATGTCAGATATGGACCTGTTTAGCAGGGCTTCAGCAGGGTCCTTTCTTATGTTCTAATTAAGTTGCAAATTCATTTAATTGTAAATCCTTATTCATAGCCTTTGTGCTATAGGGCAGGAACCCCAAATATGTAGCATTGTACATTCGTGCTGACATTGCTTTAAGCAGTGGGGTGAATAATCTGGAATGTATTTTGCTATATGAGATGGGGCAAGATACAATCTGAAGCAATTTATATGAGTTTTCTGAAGCTGTATGGTAGTGGAACTTTTGGCAATAGAGGTCCAGATCTTGTTCCAATCTACCCAATCACATTTTCCCCAAGTCTTCTTTCCATCTTTTCATATAGCTAATTTTTGTTAGAGTTTTGGAAAAACAGAGAATAATTATATTGCTGGCATCCGGTCTGAAGCATGTAAATCTGTACAGGATCTTTTTTCAAAGTTTGTGAGAACAAGCGGTGCATCACGCGGTTTGAGTAAGGAAGAGATGAAGTGGCTGTATTGGAAAGTAATTGTGTTCAGTGCTTCATGAGCTTCTTGAAAGTATTCATGAGATTCTTGAAAGTACTGCAACATCTCGGGAAACCTTTGCATCCCCACCATGAAAAATTGCCAAGGAATTCCATTCCACATGTCAAGAGACTTATATGTTGGTGGAACACTGGATACCAGAGTAGAGAGAATTTCAGGAGTACAATACTAACTTTTAAATTCAGCTCTCTCTCAACCAGTGTATACCAAAGGGTCTGTGGAGTAGTCTGGGGTGCATTAGAAGGATGAGAGTACTGCAAAGCTTAATTCAGTCAAGTAAAATGTTTTATTTTTCACAACATGTAACCAAAAATCCAATGCATTTTGGTGGCTTGCCCTAAATGAGGACTTGCACTTCCAGTAAATTCAGGTTTGTACTGCACTATTGCAAATTTATATAAATAGTATGTTTTCCAGGTCACCAAATGACAGGCTGTATCACCATGATCTACATATCAGTTTGCAAAAGTTGTCCATTACAAACCTGAATTTACTGCCAGTACACAAGATGAAGAGGGAGTTCTGAGCCCCCAAAATGTATTGGATTTTGATTACATGTTGAGGAAAAAAAATCACTGGACTGAATTAAGCTTTGTGGCACTCTCATCCTTCTAATGCTCAACAATGGGAAAATAAGACACCTAATTATGTAAGTGGGGTGGAAGAATGCCCCAGAGTACTAAGTAGAGTTGCATTGCTAAAGATTGTTTTACATAGTTGTGTTGGTTGTATGTATGTGGGGGTAGCCATATCAGTGAGGAGATGGCTACCGGGTCACAGTCTATAGCGTCCATTAAGGCCTACGAGGGAGTTACAGCCTAGAGTGTAATAGAATGAGCATGTTGCTTTGTACTAATTTGCTAATATAAGAATTCTCAAGCGCCCTCTAGTTTTAAGATTATGTAGTGTGGTTCCATTAACTCTCGTTCTTGTGGGGCCCCATATAATAACGCATTATTCTGTTTTGAAGAGAGTAATTAATAAAACTAGAAACTGCTATTAGTAGCACCCATCTATCGAAGTAAAGTAGCTTAGGAAGGGAAGTGATTCAGTTTAGGTCAAATTTTCTCATGTATACCAAGGTTGTCCTGAGAGGAATACAGTTTAAATGTTTGTGTTATATTTGACAAATTAGACTTTAATCTTGATAAGTTTGCTCCATGTTTCTTCCTCCATCTCAAGGAAAGTTGTTTACAATGGCCCATATTATATAGCCTTGTATGCTTCCCACAGTGTTGAGGCCAAATGAATGGTATCAGCAATAAGATGGACAAATTAATCTGCAATTTGATGGTGCCTATAAACTATAGTCAGTAGGGAGTCATAGAGCACCCATGTGGATGTTTAGGGTTTAGTAATTAAAGTGTAACTGAAGCTTAAAGTTCACTATGTGCCAGGTAAGTGGCTATTAATGGCCCATCAGTTATTCCCTTAAAGGAAAACTATGAGGTGAGGGGGAATCCCTGCGAGGAGAGGAGTGGGAAGTCAGCGATCGGCAGTATGTGTTCGCTGACTTCCTGATCAATAGAGCCGACCTGTGACAGCTTCAGGTCGGCTTGAATTATGGGGATAAAAAAAAACACACCCATGAATTGCTATCACAGCGGTCTACTGACACAACCTCTCCCCCATAAACATAAACTATTGTAACATGTAAAAAAACAGGGATTTAAAGAGAGGTATTCAATCACTGCATGGATACATTGTTATAAAAAAGTATAAAGTTTATTGTACACTGATTCAATAGTAAAAATATATATAGGAATTGGACTAAACACCAGCACCATTCCTATTGTCAGGTGCATATACACCATAAATGTATCACATCCCATATTTAAAGTGAAATTCATTTAATACCACATCTATGTGCGGATGAAGATAATTCTATCCAGACCCGATGCGCTTCGCATATTGCTTCCTCAGGGGATCATGGATTAATCTAGCAATGAAAATTGTACATATAATTATTTCTGGGCATTACGGCACAACCATAAAGAACATCTATACGATATGAATAGAACATTGGCGGTCACACCAAGCAGAGAAGAGACCCCACCACCGTCAAGCACCCAGCACTTACCACCCCAATGTGGTAACTAGAAGGAGGGGATTCCTAGACCGAGTGGGGATGGAGGTACACGTCCACCGACCCAATCACTCAGTCTATAGTTGCCTTCGGGACCCTGGGGCCATAATTATAGGAGCAGGGCATCCAAGGCCAGAAATGGGGGGTGAAAGTTTTTCACGTACCCAATAATTCTCATTACAAAAGACATGAGTCTTCTGTAATGAACAAGCACCACACTATCTGTAGGATGTGGTGGAGTGTAAAATAGGTGAAGTTTCTTGAGTCCCAGCTCTTCCGTGTGTAGATTTAAAAGTTCAGGCCACGATGGTAATTGTCCACATTGACATTGTGTATAACATGTGCTGTTAGCCAATAATGGCAATAAGGCCTTAGAGACAGTCTTCTGCTTACGGTATAGGTTTTAGGCAATACAGGTTCAATAACCCTTAGAACGATGCATCAAAACTGTAAATCCCATAAAAAACTGAAGCGGGATTATTAGGTGTTCATCAAACCTGTATTTACTACAGAGTCTTGTTCCAGTAGGTCTTGTTGCTTAAGGTAACATTGAACCCCTTTGTGCACTAGAGGGTCCTTAAGAGGAAGCAACTGGGTGCTCAGTAAGGCACTTAGGAGACAACTGGTCTGCCTGGAGAAATTAATAACTGTATACGCCTATATGCATGTATAACTGTGTATGTAAATTAATAACTGTATTAGCCGGTATGGGAAGTAGGTGTACGCAGTGCCTGGACAGAACAGGAGTGCAGGTTTTTCATAGCAAGTTTTTTAGACTGTCACTTTTGTGCAAATACATGGGGCTGGGGCCACAAGCTGGTTATCAACCCAAATTTCTTGGCTGGTTAGCAGAAGTATTTGACTGATATTTCACAGTAATATAATGTAACAATAAATCACTAATGTAGGAGTGCAGGAACTTACTTGGAGAGAGAGAAAACAGAGCCAACTTTCAAGAACACAGCCAGAATAATTGTTTAGAACAGATCAATTGGATCTGTGTCTCCTTAATTGACACTAAACTCAGAAGTTACTTATTGAGACATTAATGAATGACTGTTAAATGCTCAGAATCAGCAAATACCGGCATTACAAAGCCTGATATAACTCGTCACGACAGTGTACGTGGCCAGTTATATAGGCACAAAGTGACAGGACGTACACTGTACGTCTCCCGTCACGAAGGGGTTAAAGTCAATTTCCACCTTTGTACGTGATTAGTATTTATTAAGGTAATGAAGCGGTGCAGTGATGATGTATACATGTGAACAGTTTCATGACTCACATTTTAGACATTCCTCGTTTTTTTGTATTGTGAACCTTTTATTAGGCCTTAAGCCTAAAAATTCAAAATTTTCTCCACAGAAAATCCAGTCTGACACCAGGATCAGATGATAAGTAGGTATTAAACAGCTCTCCCTGTTATTCATTGTAACACGATCAGTAAACAGCGGCTCTGCCTTTGCACACAATACTGTCGGGGGGAGGGGCTGCCATTATGAATACTTATGAAAGGGAGAGGTGAGAAAGAGCTTGCAGACATTTTTACATGAGATGAAGAGAAAAGCTAACAAAAAAAGTAAGTTTGTGTTTGTGTGCTCATACACAGCAGCTGCATATGCCTGTTTCATGTACACTCAGTGTACATTGCTGACATATGTTATACCTCCGCAAAAATGCAGCTTATTTGTGTATCACTCAGCTACAGATGCTCAAATCATATCAGAATTCATGCTGTCCTTACTTCTGGAAGGTGGCTACTTTTGTTCCCCATGGTCCCTGTGTGTGCTGTAGAGTAGCCACCTCTCCAAGATCTCAATACAAATTAATAAACGAAGCATGAGATTGTAATCTATCACAGAAGTGAGTGTGGAAGAACAGTGTCAGCACAAATTCAGAGATGATTTGAGGATCTACAGCTGAGTGATACACAAATAAGATACATTTATGTTAATAGTTAAGGTACTTGAATGCATTTTTTAAGATTTAACTCCTGAGTTTAGTATCACTTTAACATACTGGTAAGTATACCACAGATGTAAAGGTAACCAGTCCCAGTAGGGGAAAACAGAAACATGCCACCAGTACAGGTTTGGAAAGTTAAGGAAAGTAATGGGCGTCAATAAAGGCATTAAGACATATATACTAATCCTTCTGAGAAGCACTGGTTCTGCAGGCACTGGATTGCATGTGAGGTGCAGGTTGGCAGACCGGGATCAAGAAACTTGCCGGTTTTAGCTCCTTGTAGAGATCATTGGGGTGTTCGGCGGGGCTTTTTTTTATTTTGCTGATTCGGCAGGAATCGTTTATCATGATTGATGTGGGCCTACATCGCTGCATAACCTGATTGACGTTTGGATTACATAATTGGACAATTTTTCTATAATAAGGGAATTGTTATATCGTATAGATGTTCTTGTTCAATTAAAGGATTTTTTCAAAAGTGTGTTGTTTTTATTTACTTTTGACTTAACTGTGCTGAATGAGTAGGGGCAACAACTACCTTTACTTTTTAACAAGGGGGGGGGGGGGGTATTTTGAATGCTCCCTTTATGAAAGGGGCACCCAGATGCAGATAAACCTTCCTGCCCGCAGACCGCCACAACCCCCTGGCCAGGGTGGTGGGGAAGAGGCCCTTGTCCTCATCACCATGGGAACAAGGTGCTTTTACAGGGGGTCCCGCCCCTGGAAAAGTACCCTCCTAATGTCAAGGGCATGTGGCCTGGTATGGTGCAGGGAGGGGGCACTCATTGCCCCCCCCCCCTTTCCTGCCCTGCTTGGATTTAGGGTCGGTAGGAATTTTAAGGGGACCCCACTTTTTTATATTTGGCAAAGGGTCTGGTATGATCAGTGATCGCTGAGTGTTTGTGATAATTGAGGACATGGTATGTTTACTATATACTCAATTATGAATGTATAGGAAGTGATCTACATCACCTGCTCATTCATGATTGTGGTTATAGTAAACATACTTTGTTCTCAAGTTATCAATGAACAGGAGCACTCAGAGGATTCCTGTTCATTGATAACAGGGGATACAGAAACATCTATGTCTGCTGACAGCCAAAAAGGCGATCCTGAGTAATTGGATTTCATCTGATCCCCCCTCCATGGGTACATTCCGCCCCCTGTTGCATCACTTGTTGTTTTTGGACAAGCTGGATACAAAATTTAATCAAACACGTACTAAAACGTTTTTTGCTACCTGGACATCGTATGTTGCAGCAGAGTTTTCATTGCAACAGCTGCAAGATCTGATGTCCATTTTTAAGATGTCCAAATGGTATCTCGAGGCTAAACTAACAGGTTCCCTAGGGCCCCTGGATGTCCTTTGACCCTTGCTCAACTATGCTCATTCGGGGTTCGCACCACCAATTTTCACCTCAAGTGTTCCTCCAGTTGCACCCACGAATACCCCTCAGGGATCGAATTGGTCTTCTCCCCACAGTAACGACCCTCATGGCTATAGGGTCTGCTACCAGTTGTTATACACATATTTGATGCGCAATATCCTAGCAGATTGTTTACATTTTGCGAGATTCTAGTTATTCAGTTACAGTTTAAGGATATATTCAAATGACATGTCTGGATTTCAGTCTGCGTACTGAGATATGGTCTATGTATCATAACAAGCCCTGCTTGTCGTGTAATGTTATATTTTTTGAATATACTCAATAAAAATTTGACATGCTAAAAAAAACAAAACAGGGGATACAGAAAAAGAGACAGAGGACTTTGTGTTCTCAATCTCCTTTTCTATTTTAAAAAGGAAATATCAGGGGTCTGTTTAGACCCCTAATATTTCCCTGAAGCCCCTAAAAGTAAAAAATATTAAATAAAAAAATGAATACAAATATAAAAAAGTTTCTAAAAAAATAAAATATTAAACGAAAAAATAAAAATATTTTCGTTTTTTGGCCTGACAATTTTTTTTATTTCGGTTTTTAAATGTCTATTTCTTTCCACCTCTACATACGGTCTATGCACATAAAGAGGTATGGAGGGTTAAAGGTGCCCATACACTTTACAACCCTCGCAAGACTTTTGTCTTGCGAGGGTTGTAAAGTAATTTTTAAAAAAACGTACGATCTGCCCATCTTGGACAGGCAGATTATACCTGCGATCATCGCAAGCCCACCCCCCTGAGGGGCGCACTTCCGATGACTGCAATGCTGAACGGGCAGTGTGCGTGTGCGCACACCAGCCCGTTCGCTAGTGATCTCTTGATCATGTTAAAAACCAGCCGAAAAATCGTACGATTCTCGGCTGGTTTTCCAACATGCTCGATATACAAAAGTCGTGCGACCGTACATTAGAAACATTTGCATGCCTTCCATACACTGCACGATTGTATGATCACGGGATTTCCCGCGATTCTCGTACGAGAATCGTGCAGTGTATGGGCACCTTTATACTGGGTGCAGACACTGTATACAGGGAGGACACAGTATATACACTTTTTGTATACAATGAGCCCAGTCTATATTGATCAGTATTGATAATTTTTTTTTGTGAGGGGTTAGCTCAGCTGCAGATGTTTGTAACCCCCTGGATGAGTTTACTACACAGTAAAAAGGCACAGCAAGCAACGATTTCTTCAGGTGAAAAGACACGTGCTGTTTATTTACACTATATACATGCAACATGAGCTAAACCAAAAAAACATGAAAATAAACCCCTGCCTCTGGGCAACTTACTACACACACAATTTCCCTCACTGTTAACTAGGTGCAGCCTTGTGCTGCCCCTAGCACCTATCTTCCTATTGAATGAACTGCCACACAGGCTGTATCTCACCACACATGAGTTTGGGTTTTTCACCACACAGGTAGGTACCACACTCTTCAGTGTACTCAGGCACAGAAACTGGTTCCAGGGTGCAGCAAAACTCTAAGCAGTCTGGCAGTTCTTATAGAGGCCCTAATGAGCCAGCTTGCTTCAGCTGGGCTCATTACCTCTACCATTAAAGTCCTCCCAGCACTCCCTCTAGTGGAAGAAATCTGTATATAACCTGAACCTGGGACACACATATTTGCCATCCTGGATGCTCCCCGGCTATTTTACTTGCCTGCTGGCACATACCCCCCCTTCTTGTTTTAGCTTTGGGGAACCACCGATTAACCCTTCTATTGGTCTCCTTGTTTTGGGCCATCCACTTTAAGGGAGCATGATCAGTTATTAGGTCAAAATGTCTACCTAGCAGATAGTACCTCAAAGAATCCACTCAGAGTCAACTTCACAGCTAAACATTCCTTTTAAATTGTGGCATAGTTGAACTTGTAGGAGTTCAATTTTCTGCTAAGGTAAATGAACGGGTGTTCTTCACCATTCCAAACCTGGGACAACACTGCTCCCAATCCTACATCCGATGCATCAGTCTGTACTACAAAGTCTTTTGAGCAGTCAGGTGAGTATAACACTGGTTGACTACACAAGGCTTTTTTTTAAAATTGAAAAGCTATTTCTGCTTCTGAGGACCATTTAGTCATGATAGACTGCAGACTCCTTCCCCGTGGTCAAATTGGTCAGGGGAACATCCAGTGAAGTAAAGTGAGGAATGAATCGCCGGTAATTTTACTTGCCTGCTGTCACAATATATGTATCTATAGATATATCTATAGATATATATATTACGGAAAATTGTTATCAATACTTACCGTAATTTTCCTTTCCTGGCTCTCCCCATGTCAGCATACCATGGGTTAGCTCCACCCCAACCCCAATTAGGACCACCTTCACTAGATTACAAATCCCCCCTGCTCCACTCACCCTGCGATCAATTACACACCGAGCGAAGACACTACCAGGGAGGGAAAGCTATGCTGACATGGGGGAGAGCCAGGAAAGGAAAATTACGGTAAGTATTGATAACAATTTTCCGTATTCCTGGCTCTCCCTCATGTCAGCATACCACGGGAAATAGCTAGCTTACAAACAAAACATGGGAGGGCTCATAATGCAAAAATTAATTATTAGTATGGTCAGCGAGAACAGGCCGCCGAGAGCACAGCCGACCCAAAAGAACAGGCTAAATACGTGGAGACGTCCACCCTATAATGTCGGATAAACGTATTAGGAGAGGACGAGCTGGCGGCTCTGCACACAATCTCCACAGGAACTTTGGCGTAGGCAGCCCAGGAGGTAGACACCGAGCCCTGGCTTCAAGAGGAGGGGAAAGGCCCACGGAAGCATATGCCAGCTGAATGGTCTTGACCACCCATGAAGAAAGCACTCTAGTTGAAGCTGCTGTGCCTTTCATAGGACCCCTCGGGAGAACAAACAGAGCATCTGAAGTGCGAAAGTCTCTGGTCCTAGAAATGTAGGTAGGCAAGACATCCACAGCATCCAACTGTTTAAGAAGTTTGTCTTCCACTGTAAAATCTTCTATATTAATAGACGGTAGAACAGCCTCCCAGTTAACATGAAACTCAGAAGAAACTTTAGGCAGAAACTCCGGCATGGGTTTCAACACAACTCGATCTGAAAAAAACCGGTCAGTAGGGTTCCTTGACCGAAAAGGCCCGAAGCTCCGACACTCTTCTAGCCGAGAGAAGGGTCGTAATGAAAACCACCAGCAAGGTAATGTGGTACAAGGAATTTGACACAGCGGGAGAAAAAGGACTCTTCGACAATTCCCTCAGCACCAGTGGAAGGTCCCGTTTTGGAAAGAAAAGGTCTCACTGGAGACCTTATCTTTAAGGCAGCCCTTAGAAACTGGTTCACCATAGGAATGAAAAGCCCAACGGACCTTAGTCAGAGCAGAAAGAGCTGAAACTTGAAATAGTAAGGTATTGTAACTGAGACCCACGTCCAGGGCCCATCGGTGAAAGTCTAGAATTTGTCATATCGATGGATCTTTAGGATTCCATCCCTGATTGGCAGCCATGGCCAACATTTTCCCACAAACTCTATGATATGTAGCTGTGGTGGAAACTTTAGTAGCCTTCAAAAGTCTCTACTACTGCCTCTCAAGCTGAAAGCCACCAAATTCAGCCGGGGCAAGTTGGGATGGACCATGTCCTGTTGAAGCAGAAGATCCCGTACCAGAGGCAATGGTATTGGAGGTGCGGTCATGAGATCCAGAAGCAGAGGGAACCATGGCCGCTTCGGCCACCACGGAAGGATCGCTATTGCCCCCACTTGTTCCCTAGTCTAGACATAGACTAGTTTTAAAGTCCACGGAAGGGACAGTGCATCCTGACCGAACGCCTGCCGACAGTAATACCGGGAGAAAAAGAGTGGAAGCTGCTTGTTGGCTTCCGACGCCATCAGGTCCACCTGAGGAGTTCCCCACTGTTGAAATATCGGCTCCAGGTATTGGGGATTCAGAGCCCACTCGTTCGGATCTTGGAAGACTTGACTTGGTCAACTGTCAAGTCCAGCAGATGTTTCTCTGCCCATGCGAACAATGAGCCAATGAGCCCCCCATCCTAGGAGACTCACATCTGATGTTATAGTGATCCATCCTCCCGGACTGAGCTTCTTGCCTCCGGACAAATTCAACGGATCCTGCCACCACAGAAGACTGAGCCTGACTGGTTGTGGTAAAAAGATCCGCTGAGAGAGACTCTGTCCCACTGCTCTAAGAAACAAAACTGGATACGCCGTAAATGCCAATGGGCCCATGGTATAGCCGGAATGGTTGATGAGAGCAATCGGATGTAGCTCAGGCAAATCTTGGCTAGGACAGAACACCGACCCTCCCACCACACCGGAAGATCGCACTTTGCGGCGTTGAAGGAAGATCTTCATCTGAACGGTGTCGAAAATCATGCCCAGGTACTCCAGCCTCTGGGAGGGAAGTAGACTGCTTTTCTTGAAATGTATCACCCACCCAAAGTCTTGAAGAGCCCGTGGAACCACCTCTCTGTGCGCCACCAGCTGATGTACTGACTTGCCTTAGAGCAGGACATCGTCCAGATAATGATGAACCCGTATGTTTCTCAACCTCAAAAAGGCTACTAAAGCCACGAAGACCTTGGTAAATGTCCGGGGAGCAGACGAGAGGCCGAACAGCAGGCACTGAAATTGGAAATGATCTGGACCTATGGCGAACCTGAGGAATCTCTGGCGCTCCACTGCTGTGGGTATGTGAAAATACGCATCTGCCAGGTCTACTGACAACATCCAATCCCTGGACCTCACCCCCAACAAGAAGCAACAAAAACCCAATGAAAAAACTATTTGCCAGCTCTTTTTTTTTTTTTTTTATAGGTACACCAAAAGGAAAAAACATGTTCCTCTTTTTTTTCCAAATAAGTACTCCTCCTACCTCTCCGAAGAACTTCGTGCCTGCATAATAGGTCTACCTTGACTAATACCACGCAGAAAACTGTAGCAAGGATCGAAAAGAGAAGACATCATGAGAAAGGAACAACATTTAAAATAAAATGAGAGCAATCCCAAAACAAAACTCAGCAGTAGTCTCAGAGAAGCAGACGGCATGACCTGCAGCCAGCCGAGCTGATGCCGACTGCCGGCAAAGCAGAATCATAAAAAGACGGCCCGACAAGCTCCGCCCAGAAAGGGAGGATACCGAGACCACGCCCCCCGGTCACCTAACCGCGCACACGATCATGGCACCCGGAAGTATGCGCTCCAAGCTGGAGCACAAGCCGAGCCGCACTCCACGAGGATGGATCTCCGAGGAGAACTACCCAGGCCGAGATACAGCCACAAACCAACAGGAAAGAAAAGATAAGACACATAAGCAAAAAGAGTCCAGCCAGATTGCGGCAGAGAAAAGGTAAGAAAGGGAAAGTCAAGGTAGAGTCCACTTACCTAGCCCATACAACGGACCTCCAGCCACTTAGGGCAATGGTCTTACCCTCGCACTCTGGGTATGTGTAATACCACCCCCCAGGGGTGAACAAGGTCCTTGGACCACTTGGCAGATAACATAGAGGGTACACAGTTCAATATATGTGTATATATAGTCTATAGGACAGAACACAGGGCAGCATATAAGTTACACACACCTAACTGTCTGCTGCCAGGACAGTATGAACACAGTGCAGCACAACCACAGCTCAGTACACCGTCCATACATGTCAGTATACAGTAAACACTCGCAGCTCATACATGTCAGTACCCGGCATGATCACGTGTCTCTTGGCTTCAGTGTGACTAGTGAACATTACAGAGCTGAGAAGTTCCCAGCCCCGCCCACCGCTCCACCTGACCAAAGAAAGGGCGGAGCCTCACCGCCAGGGCCGGCCTTAGGCCTTTAGGTGCCCTGTGTGAGATAGCTTTACAGCACCCCTCAGTGGGCACACCCCTCAGTGGGCACACCCTTCAGTGACCACACCCCCATTAGCCACACCCATTTCCCCCAATATCCGCACCATTTAAAGACTCCTATTTTGTTAAGCCACAATGAAACATATTAAAAAGTGTGATAAAAATAAAACTTTTATTCAGGTATTAAACTTGTAGGCACAATAGAAGTATTCGTATCAAATAAAACAACAGAAGGCAAACAATAAATGTCAAACAAAAATAAAGTCTATAAAAATAAAGTGTCAGGATGTCATGCCGATCCCTTTCTTCAAGTAAGTATATCTAGAAAAGTAAAAATAGAAAACAGAACACAAAACCTAGACTACATGTAAAATAAATGAATTACTATTTGCCCGAATATATGAAAAATGTATTCAGGCACATAATAATTTGTTTGACAATGTGCGGCGGCCATGTTGGCCACCGGCGTGTTCTGTGAATGCGTGCCACCATCTTGGAGGTGGGGAGCATGACGTTACATGACACCATGCATGCGTGGTGTCAGGTGACGTCAAACGCCGATATAGGCGCCGCCATCTTGGTGTATATATCTAGATATACACCAAGATGGCGGCGCCCAACACGTGCGGTGTTATATGGTGGCATAAACCCTGCCTCCAAAACACGCCAATGGCTGAATCCAAAATAGCAGAACAATTATTTTTGTTTGATGAAACAAATGAAAATGTTTTTAGTTTTCGTTCTTTTAGGAGGGAGCGCTGTCATGTTGGATGGCCAGCGGTGAGGAGGAAAGAAGCCGCCCCGAGGACGAGCTGTGTCGGCCGCCTGGCGCCTTTGTTGTCATGGCGCCCTGTGCGGCCACACCGCTCGCACACCCCTAAGGCCGGCCCTGCTCACAGCTGACTGCACTGCCTGTAACTACGGAGAAGTTTCCCCTACAAGTGAGAGACAAAGTGTCATTGATCTGCCCCGTGTAGATACCTTTTCCCCTGTAGACTGTTATTTAATGCCACGTCCGCTCAATAGTACCTTACTACCAGGGCCTTTGCACCCCCCTACCCTTTCCCTAGCACTGGCCCTGCATGTGTTTGCATTTATTTTTAATGGCACTCCATTGCTCAAATATGGCAAAACAAATGGACCTGGCCCCCAGAGTTGTGCACTAGAAAAAAGAGGCAGTTATGTTTTTTGCCCCATTGAAGTGTGCTAAAGGCCTGTTGAAAATGAATGCCAATGCATCAAAAAAATCTGTGCCAACATGTGCACATAAGGGGCCCTAAGTAGTTATAATCCTTTAAATATTGACCTATTTTAAAGGGGCACTGGCGGCATATACATACCGTATATACTCGAGTATAAGCCGTCCCGAATATAAGCCGAGGGTGGGAAATAAGGCAGCTAATGGTAGATAGATACCAATAAAATTACATTAATATTTATTTAAAAGAAAAATAACCTAGCTCTGTTAATTAGGACCCGGAGACTGCCAGATGACCCCGCTCGGAGAGCCGCACACCGGAGCAGCAGTGACGCGACGCTCGGCGAGGTAAGTAAGAAGACGCGCTGGCGCTGACTCGAGTATAAGCCGAGGGGGGGCACTTTTCAGCCAAAAAAATGGGCTGAAAATCTCGGCTTATACTCGAGTATATACGGTATAGAAACCCTTTTTTGGTACTTCAGGTAAGCGCTGGGAATTTTTATTTAACATCCTCTGCTAGAAACATAAATAGACGTGATCACCATTTATAAATAATAATTTAATTAGTATTTAACCGCTTGAAGACCAGGTGTTTACACCCCCTTCCTGGCCAGGCCATTTTTCAGTATTCAGCGCTGCAGTACTTTGACTGACATTTATTCCGTCATACAACGCTGTACTGAAATTAATTTTATACCATTTTTTGGGGACACATAGAGCTTTCTTTTGGTGGTATTTAATCACCACTGCAGTTTTTATTTTTTACTATAATTAGGAAAAATTACTGAAAATTTTGAAAAAAAAACGTTTTTTTAAACATTATGTTAGGAAACATTTATTATTACCCAATTTGTTTGTAAAATATAAAAGACGGGGTCACTTCGGGTAAATAAACACCAAACATGTTAAGCTTTAAAATTGCGCGCACCTGCGAAATTGCAGAAAACTACCATACCCAAAATTGGCCATAGGTGACGCTTTAAAAGCATTTACCGCTCATCAGTTTAGTGTTATCGGTGATTGATGGCCCTAGAATGATTGCTCTCACTGTGACGTTCGCGGCGATATGTAACATGTGTGGCGTAATGGGCACAATTGTCCTTTTTTCACGTATGCACCCCCGACGCATGTTTGCATGCGTGTATGTTTTTTTGGGGGGGAAACTTTAATTTTTTTTCCTGTTTTTTAATTTTTTCACTAAACTTTATTGCTTTCACATACGGGGTCTAATAAAACCTCACTATGTGATAGCAAAATATGTGACGGGTCCTCTTTATGGAGACATCAGGGGCCTCCAAGACCCCTAATGTCACCTAGGACCCCCCAAAAGAAGGTGATGAAGCCGAGATCTGCTCCATCAGCTTCTTTCCAGCTTCTGAAGCTGGAGAGTGACACAAGAATGCGGAACTGATGTAGTATACAACACTTCCGCATTCTTGCAGCGGAGAGGGGACCAGAGGGAGCTCATCCCCTGTGACAGAGGCACTGTGCTGGTCCCGGGACCCCGCTGTGGACCAGCATAGGCACTATGCTGGTCCACTGCGGAGCCCGGGACCAGCGGGACAATGGCGGGGGGACCGATCGTTACCCCATAATAGCGATCCGCTGGCTCTATAGCCGGCGGATCACTTGCATGTTAAGAGGCACTGCTGCCTGTTTTTAAATATCGGGCATTTCCCGCTCGCGTATGTCTGACGCCCGCTCAGATCTAGGGAGCTCCCGATCGGCCGTTTTTTTACAACGGCCGGGAGGTAGTTTTTTTTTTATTATTCAATTTTTATTATTTCCTTTAACAATAAACTTTAACATCTAGTCATTACACATCTTAATGCAACTGACCAGATCCGACAATAACTGACATAGATGGAAAAAATTGAAAGGTAGAGAAAAAAGGGAA